>NC_088410.1:85930841-85983341 GCF_034236695.1 Oncorhynchus nerka
TTAATTTGCAGTGAGTGCTATATTATAGCAAAACGTTTAAATCTGCTCAGGGGTTTTGGGAATGGAAAGGTTACCAAGACAGACCCAGGACGGGAAGTCAGAGAGGAGAGAGTTCAAACATACTGTTGGAGACCATCCTGCTACTGAGACATACTGTAACAGCAGAAGGACAGTCATGGGCTGCCTCTCAAATGGCACACTATTCCCATATGGGCTCTGGTCAAAAGTAGTGCACTGTATTGGTAAAGGATGCAGCCATGGTCACTGTGGCCAGATAATGACAGCCTGGTCAGAAACCAGTCAGATGAAAACAGTACATCCAGATAATGACAGCTGTTAACCCAATTACATTGTCCCAGTTTTACAATGACCTCGTGCAAACACATTGACTGAAGGTGTTAATTATATGGCCAATGAAATGGACAGGTGGACTATAGGTCTGAGAAGCAGCGAGGAGACCAGATGAGATGGTGAAGACAGGAAAAGAGTCCAGACAGAGACAGAGACAGGGTGATAGAGGAAGCGAGTGATGGGACAGAGTGATAGATAGACAAAGCGAGTGATGAGCGAGGCTCTTTGTGTTGATAGCAGCAGCGTTGAGATGTGAGCGTTCAGTCAGGGTGATGGACAGGTGCCAGCCTTCATCAGTGGTGTGGAAGTGGAGCAGTAATCAGGGAGATGAGCAGGAAGTGGAGGAGACGCCAAACAGAGAGCCCCCCAGGACCATGTCTCCTCCTCAGCAGGGCTAGCACAGCCCTAACACACACACACACACACATGCTGATGCACACACACACACACACACACACACACACACACACACACACGCACACACGCACACACGCACACATGCTGATGCACACACAGACACACACACTAGGGCGCTTTACTATGCTGCGGCCACTGTGGTCTAATGTGATAGGATGGAAGATAACATTTGTATGATTGTGTGTTGGATATGGATTCTGGCTGGCCATTAGCATGGGCTGCTGTTTAAATGATATGCTGGGTTGGGAGGGAATAAGCGAGAGAGAAAGATGAAGAGTGGGATGCTGAGAGAGTGGGAGGGAAGAGGGGGATGAAAGAATTATAGAGCATTATAGAGCATATTCTGTTGCTGTCTATTTGAGAAAATCTACTGGGTGAAAAAAAACTATTCCGTACCATCAGCAAGTTAATAAAAAGAGTGTAATTTATCTCTGTCTGAATAACCAATAACCTGAGAAAGGATGGTGAAGAGAGGAGAGGAGGAGACTGCTGCTCCATATTTCTCTCTCTCGCTCTCTTTATCTCTTTCTTTCTTTCTCTCTCTCTCTCTCTCTCTCTCTCTCTCTCTCTCTCCTCTCTCTCTCTCTCCTCTCTCGCTCTCTCCTCTCTCGCTCTCTCCCCTCTCTCTCTGGCTACTCTTTCAAAATAAGGGGTTGATTCCTTTTTCTGTCTGGCTGGGAGTTAGTAACTGTCTGGCTGACTGGCTGGCTGTGGGCCAGTATTGTGAGTTGAATAATGTATGTTAATCTCTATGACCTTTTGATTTAGCTGAAGTGATCAATGAATGAAGAGCCATAGATTAGTTACAGTAAGTGTTTGCAGGTCCATCTGTCCATCTGTCCATCTGGCCCCATTTGTCTGTTTGTGTTTGTCTGTCTGTCAGTCTGTATGTTTGTGTGTGTCTTGGTTGCCAGGTGATATTAGACGGTCTATTCACACTGGTGAGGAGTTTCATTTGAATCAGGGTTAGAGTGACATCTGAATTAAGTTAGGAGCTGCTCTAAAGTCAAGCCTGATTAGCAGCTGGACTATGCTAAAGGCGAGGGTATGACAGAAGAGATGGACTCGTACCATAATGTGAGTGTGAATGAGCTCTGGCAGGTATCAGTCAGACAGGTATGCAGGGAGCTCTCCTATCATTACACTCAGTCCAGTACCAGTCAGGTAGTGTTAGAGGTTGTTCAGTACAGTATCAGTCAGGTAGTGTTAGAGGTTGTTCAGTAGCAGCATAGTTCCAGCTGGCTGGCTGGCTGGCTGGCTGGCATACAGACAGACAGACAGACAGACAGACAGACAGACAGACAGACAGACAGACAGACAGACAGACAGACAGACAGACAGACAGACAGACAGACAGACAGACAGGCAGACAGACAGACATACTGGTGGATACAGTGCCCCTGTCCTTGGTTCCACTAGGTAGATCTGACAGGGTGTTGTCTACGCAAAGGCCTGACTATGTGGCATAGCACTGTGTGTGTGTGTGTGTGTGTGTGTGTGTGTGTGTGTGTGTGTGTGTGTGTGTGTATATATATATTTATGAGTGTGTGTGTATATATATTTATGAGTGTGTGCATGTAGGTGTGCGTGTGAGTGTGTGACTTGTGTATTTTGTTTATCCTGGCTGACAGTCCCTCTGATCATGTTACACATCATGTTCTCTATCTCTGCATATCTCTCTCTCTCTCCTCATATCTCTCTCCTTCTCTCTCTCGTTCTTTCTCGTTCTCTCTCATTCTCTCTCTCTCTCGTTCTCTCTCTTTCTCATTCTCTCTTTCTTTCTCGTTCTCTTCCTCTGTGTCTCTAATATAAGCCTCTCCCTCAGGGCTAGTGTGTGTAAATATTTTGCTTCCTGTGATGCACCATGCTCAGGCTGTTTGACTCAGTGAACCAGTAGCTTTGCAGTTGATCACTCTGGCTTGGATCACTGTTGAGTTGGACTACACTTTAGTGGCAGAGTGGATAGGCCTACAGTATTTATATGTTATATTACAATGTATGTTTTTTTGTGACGTTTTCTCTCTGCACTTACATACTTGTAAGGTTTTTTGTGACAGTGTCCCCCCCAACTCAACAACACAGCAGAACACTCTGAATGACACATTAAGGCCAGCCACCATAGCAGTCAACTCTCCTGTTCTGTCTCACTAAAATCCTCTGGAGGGTCGTGCCTCCAGTGCCAGCCATCCCTGACTGTTCTGTCTTCTCAGTCTTACTGAACTCTGACGGTCGGTCTTGGCGGTCCTGGTTTGTTGTGTCTTATCGAACTCCTCTGGGGGGCTGCTGTGCGGTGCCGTGTCGTGCCGTTATTTCTCTCTGTCTGTGTTCTCCCTTATTGAACTGTTCCCGGGGGCTGTGGATACTGGCTCGGTCTGCTCGGCAGAGCCCGCTAATATTCCTTAATGATGTGGCATCTGTCTCTGTCACCCTCAGCCGGCACCAGCCTGATGCCTCCTATTGTGGCTGACTTCACAGAGCAATAAGCAGTCCTGTCTCTTAGACACAGACATAGGCTGCTGTCAGAGCAAACAGTAGAAAGGCCCCAACAAACAAAATTCTATTTTTCAACAAAGTGGGAGCCGAACATAATTTTCCTTTTTATTTATTTATTATAGTTTTTCTCTTTAGAGTTATTTAGACTGTGTTGATGGCAGAATCATTTGAGGATTTCTGAGATAGCGAACATAGAGGTGTTTGAAATGATTTTGCAGCTTTCACAACTCTTTTTTAGGAAGCGGGAGTAGAGTCACGGAGGGGAAGAGATGCTGAGTTGTGATTGGACAAGCAGAGAACGGTGGCTCTCTGATTGGATAAAGATGGAGCAGAGAGAGTCCTGTTTTAACAGAGATTCTCTGGAGTGTCACCACACCCTACTCTCCATCTGTGTGTTTACACTCACACACTCTGAGCTTGGCACACAGCAAGCAGTTATCATAGCTAATCATTCGCGTGTGAGTGCACCACACATGTGTGTGTCACTCTCATGACTGCCAGGGTGAGCATATTGGCTTGGATTGGCATGCCAACACTTTCAGATCCTGTGCTAGTGTTGCGACCAACCGGCTCCATTGGCCCTATCCACACTGCAGAGCCACCACAACTGCCAGTTTCCTCCTCTGCTGTGTTAATTACAGTCATATCCAGGAAACTGTCCGGGCATCATAGACATGACTCAGTCACATCACTGATAGTCATGTCTTTTTACTGTGAAGTCAGTCCAAATCACACATTTCATTATTTGAGCTTCTGACACTGCTATGATATACATACAGCATGCCCCCCTCCAACACTGCTATGATATACATACAGCATGCCCCCTCCAACACTGCTATGATATACATACAGCATGCCCCCTCCAACACTGCTATGATATACATACAGCATGCCCCCTCCAACACTGCTATGATATACATACAGCATGCCCCCTCCAACACTGCTATGATATACATACAGCATGCCCCCTCCAACACTGCTATGATATACATACAGCATGCCCCCTCCAACACTGCTATGATATACATACAGCATGCCCCCCTCCAACACTGCTATGATATACATACAGCATGCCCCCTCCAACACTGCTATGATATACATACAGCATGCCCCCTCCAACACTGCTATGATATACATACAGCATGCCCCCTCCAACACTGCTATGATATACATACAGCATGCCCCCTCCAACACTGCTATGATATACATACAGCATGCCCCCCTCCAACACTTCCAATTTCAACTGTATGCAATTTTCCCTTTCTGAATAGATCCACAAGTGATGACAAGGGTTGGATTTGAATGTAACGAATGCTGCTGAGAGCGTGTCAGTATGACTTTATAAGAAAACTGCACACAGTACTGTATGCAAATATCTAGCTAAATAAATTCATAGACAATTGAATATGTTCAATTTAACATTTTGACTTGTTGTACCAAGTGTTTCCCTATCCCAAACATATTGCTTTCCAAATACTCTATGATCCACCAACCTCCACTTACATGTAACTGGATCCCTGGGAGAGGGCTCTAGCCGTCGTCAGACTAGTTGTGTGGTTCTTCTAGAATCTTCTAGTAGCGCACTACATTGGGAATCGGGTGCCATTTGAGCTTCAGCCAAGGACTGCTCATTAGCGAGTGTTCCCCATAGAGATACAGTACCTGGATCCCCCTCTCTCTCCGTGGTGCTAGCATCTGTCAGAGCTGCGAGCACAGTACAATACGATCCCACTTTATTTGTCTGTGCTGGGCTGTTATTGCTGAGTTGCAGGCGGAGTACACTACAAGCACTCAGACAGGTTTGTGCTCATAGATCCAGATAGAGATATAGTCTAGTGAGGCTTAAGACAATGATACAACATGCCCAGTGTGTATGTGACTGTCCAGAAGAGGGTGCTAGCTGCAGTCTAGTAGATATAATGAATGTACAGTATATCTCATAAAACGAGGAGAATAAAGTGTGAAATCTCGAAGGCTACTGATGCAGGTCTACCTTCATCTGTCTATTTTGTTTAAAGTGCATTTGGAAAGTATTCAGAGCCCTTCTCTTTTTCCACATTTTGTTACGTTACAGCCTTATTCTAAAATGGATTCATGTTTTTTTCTCCTCATCAATCTACACAAAATACCCCATAATGACAAAGTAAAAACAGGTTTTTAGAAATGTTAGCAAATAAAAACTGAAATATCACATTTACATAAGTATTCAGCGGCAGGGACTAGAGAATGAATATTGATTTTAAAACAAATTTGACGTGGTTTTTAAATCAACTTGGGAAAATCACTTTAAAAGAGTCAGGGTTTGTAGTGTGTCAATGGAGCAGAGAACACTTCCCTCTTGTTTTCACGGGTTAATAAGATGATGTGTTAATGACTTCTTCCACCTTGAGAAATGCCCTCCTCTCAAATGGCGTTTGTGTGTGTGTGTGTGTGTGCATGTGTGTCACATGCACACACACACACAAGGCGCAGCGTGACCAAGGCGCAGCGTGATTTGAATACATGTTATATTTTAATGAAGACGGACACTAAACAAACTACAAAAAAACAAAAAAAAACAAACATGAAGCTATACTACATATGTGCAGACACAGGCAACTAGACATAGACAATAACCCACCAAATACCCAAAGAAGATGGCTGCCTAAATATGGTTCCCAATCAGAGACAACGATAAACAGCTGCCTCTAATTGAGAACCAATCTAGGCAACCATAGACATACATAAACACCTAGATGGTAAACAACCCCATAAACCTACAAAAACCCTAGACAGTACAAAAACACATACATCATCCATGTCACACCCTGACCTAACCAAAACAATAAAGAAAACAAAGAACACTAAGGTCAGGGCGTGACAGTAACCCCCCCCCCCCCCCCCCCCAAAGATGTGGACTCTGGGTCTGGGTGGGCATGACTCCGAGGTGACGGTTCTGGCTCAGGACGTGGACCCCGCTCCATTTCTGACTCGTCACACTTACTTAATGTTTCTGGAGCGGGAACCCTCACCGCCGACCACGGATTAGAGGACGCCACTGGACTGATGGTCGAGTCTGGAGTGAGTGGCGCCTCTGGATTGGAGGGAGACTCTGGCGGATCCGGACTGGAGGGAGACTCTAGCGGATTCGGACTGGAGGGAGACTCTGGCGGATCCGGACTGGTATGTTCCCGGACTGCGACCCGTCGTGGTAGGTTCCGGACTGCGACCCGTCGTGGTAGGTTCCGGACTGCGACCCGTCGTGGTAGGTTCCGGACTGCGACCCGTCGTGGTAGGTTCCAGACTGCGACCCGTCGTGGTAGGTTCCAGACTGCGACCCGTCGTGGTAGGTTCTGAACTGCGACCCGTCGTGGTAGGTTCCGGTCTGTG
Organism: Oncorhynchus nerka; assembly: GCF_034236695.1. Classification (NCBI taxonomy): domain Eukaryota; kingdom Metazoa; phylum Chordata; class Actinopteri; order Salmoniformes; family Salmonidae; genus Oncorhynchus; species Oncorhynchus nerka. The sequence continues at coordinate 85,937,472 of NC_088410.1, forward strand.
GCCCGTCGTAGGAGGTTCCAGTCTGTAGACTGTTGCCGGACTCTCTGGACTGGGTACTGTAGCCGGATGCTCTGGACTGGGTACTGTAGCCGGACGCTCTGGACTGGGTACTGTAGCCGGACGCTTTGGACTGGGTACTGTAGCCGGACGCTCTGGACTGGGTACTGTAGCCGGACGCTCTGGACTGGCTCCTGTAGCCGGACGCTCTGGACTGGGTACTGTTGCCGGACGCTCTGGACTGGCGTGGCGCACTGTAGGCCTGGTGCGTGGTGCCGGTACTGGTGGTACTGGGCCGAAGACACGCACCTCAGGGCAAGTGCGAGGAGCAAGAACAGGGAGTACTGGACCCTGGATGCTCACTGGTGGCCTGGTGTGTTGTGCCGGCACTGGTGGTACCGGGCTGGAGACACGCACCTCAGGGCGAGTGCGGGAGGAGGAACAGGGCGTACAGGGCTCTGGAGACACACAGGAAGCCTGGTGCGTGGTGTTGGCACTGGTGGTACTGGGCTGGAGACACGCACCTCAGGGCGAGTGCGGGGAGGAGGAACAGGGCGTACAGGGCTCTGGAAACACACAGGAAGCCTGGTGCGTGGTGTTGGCACTGGTGGTACTGGGCCGAAGACACGCACCTCAGGGCAAGTGCGAGGAGCAAGAACAGGGAGTACTGGACCCTGGATGCTCACTGGTGGCCTGGTGTGTTGTGCCGGCACTGGTGGTACCGGGCTGGAGACACGCACCTCAGGGCGAGTGCGGGGAGGAGGAACAGGGCGTACAGGGCTCTGGAGACACACAGGAAGCCTGGTGCGTGGTGTTGGCACTGGTGGTACTGGGCTGGAGACACGCACCTCAGGGCGAGTGCGGGGAGGAGGAACAGGGCGTACAGGGCTCTGGAAACACACAGGAAGCCTGGTGCGTGGTGTTGGCACTGGTGGTACTGGGCTGGGGACACGCACCTCAGGGCGAGTGCGGGGAGGAGGAACAGGGCGTACAGGGCTCTGGAGACACACAGGAAGCCTGGTGCGTGGTGTTGGCACTGGTGGTACTGGGCTGGAGACACGCACCTCAGTGCGAGTGCGGGGAGCAGGAACAGGACGTACTGGGCTGTGGAGGCGTACTGTAGGTCTGGAGTGTAAAGCTGACACAACCCGTCCTGGCTGGATGCTCATTCTAGCCCGGCCAATGTGAGGAGCTGGAATATAGCGCACCGGGCTAGAAATGTGCACTGGAGACACCGTGCGCATCTCTGCATAACACGGTGCCTGACCAGTTACACGCTCCCCACGGTAAGCACAAGGAGATGGCTCAGGTCTCCTACCTGACTTAGCCAATTTCCTCGTGTGCCCCTCCCAAAACATTTCTTGGGGCTGCCTCTCGGGCTTCCGTGTTAGCCGTGTACCCTTATATCTTCGCCGTTCCTCCATTCTCCTGTATCCCTCCTCGCACTGTTCCAAAGAATCCCATGCAGGCTCTGGCCCTCTCCCTGGATCGATCGACCAACTCTCAATCTCCTCCCAGGTTGTAACCCATTCGTCCTTCTCCCAGGTCCATTTCTCCATTAAGCGCTGTTCCTCCCATTCACGCTGCTTGGTCCTTTTATGGTGGGTTATTCTGTCACGTTCGTTGAATGGAGGAGACCAAGGCGCAGCGTGATTTGAATAAATGTTATATTTTAATGAAGACGGACACTAAACAAACTACAAAAAAAACGAACATGAAGCTATACTACATATGTGCAGATACAGGCAACTAGACATAGACAATAACCCACGAAATACCCAAAGAAGATGACTGCCTAAATCAGAGACAACTAAATAAACAGCTGCCGCTAATTGAGAACCAATCTAGGCAACCATAGACATACATAAACACCTAGATGGTCCCCAACTCCATAAACCTACAAAACCCCTAGACGGTACAAAAACACATACATCACCCATGTCACACCCTGACCTAACCAAAACAATAAAGAAAACAAAGAATACTAAGGTCAGGGTGTGACAGTGCGTACGTACGCGTTCACCTGATTATTGGTCTGTGGTTTGAGGGGACATTGGTGAGTTACACAGTGCAGGCTAATGACTTTTCCTGGGTGGGTAATTGAAGTACGGAATGAAGGAAACACAGGAACATCTGGGGAATAGAAACACCTGTCTGATTTAAAACTACAGCATTCACATACAGGAGTCATAAAGGAGAGAACCTCTGTTTCCATACACCTACAGCATTCACATACAGGAGTCATAAAGGAGAGAACCTCTGTTTCCATAGACCTACAGCATTCACATACAGGAGTCATAAAGGAGAGAACCTCTGTTTCCATACACCTACAGCATTCACATACAGGAGTCATACAGGAGAGAACCTCTGTTTCCATACACCTACAGCATTCACATACAGGAGTCATAAAGGAGAGAACCTCTGTTTCCATACACCTACAGCATTCACATACAGGAGTCATAAAGGAGAGAACCTCTGTTTCCATACACCTACAGCATTCACATACAGGAGTCATAAAGGAGAGAACCTCTGTTTCCACACAACTACAGCAGTATGTCCATATCTTCTGCTTCCATACACCTACAGCAGTATGTCCATATCTTCTGCTTCCATACACCTACAGCAGTATGTCCATATCTTCTGCTTCCATACACCTACAGCAGTATGTCCATATCTTCTGCTTCCATACACCTACAGCATATGTCCAGATCTTCTGCTTCCATACACCTACAGCAGTATGTTTATATCTTCTGCTTCCATACACCTACAGCAGTATGTCCAGATCTTCTGCTTCCATACACCTACAGCAGTATGTTTATATCTTCTGCTTCCATACACCTACAGCAGTATGTCCAGATCTTCTGCTTCCATACACCTACAGCAGTATGTCCATATCTTCTGCTTCCATACACCTACAGCAGTATGTCCAGATCTTCTGCTTCCATACACCTACGGCAGTATGTCCAGATCTTCTGCTTCCATACACCTACAGCAGTATGTCCAGATCTTCTGCTTCCATACACCTACAGCAGTATGTTTATATCTTCTGCTTCCATACACCTACAGCAGTATGTCCATATATTCTGCTTCCATACACCTACAGCAGTATGTCCAGATCTTCTGCTTCCATACACCTACGGCAGTATGTCCATATCTTCTGCTTCCATACACCTACAGCAGTATGTTTATATCTTCTGCTTCCATACACCTACAGCAGTGTGTTTATATATTTTGCTTCCATACACCTACAGCAGTATGTTTATATCTTCTGCTTCCATACACATACATCAGTATGTTTATATCTTCTGCTTCTTTACACCTACAGCAGTATGTTTATATCTTCTGCTTCCATACACCTACGGCAGTATGTCCAGATCTTCTGCTTCCATACACCTACAGCAGTATGTTTATATCTTCTGCTTCCATACACCTACAGCAGTATGTTTATATCTTCTGCTTCCATACACCTACAGCAGTATGTCCATATCTTCTGCTTCCATACACCTACAGCAGTATGTCCAGATCTTCTGCTTCCATACACCTACAGCAGTATGTTTATATCTTCTGCTTCCATACACCTACAGCAGTATGTCCAGATCTTCTGCTTCCATACACCTACAGCAGTATGTTTATATCTTCTGCTTCCATACACCTTCAGCAGTATGTTTATATCTTCTGCTTCCATACACCTACGGCAGTATGTCCAGATCTTCTGCTTCCATACACCTACAGCAGTATGTTTATATCTTCTGCTTCCATATTCCTACAGCAGTATGTCCAGATCTTCTGCTTCCATACACCTACGGCAGTATGTCCATATCTTCTGCTTCCATACACCTACAGCAGTATGTTTATATCTTTTGCTTCCATACACCTACAGCAGTATGTTTATATATATTGCTTCCATACACCTACAGCAGTATGTTTATATCTTCTGCTTCCATACACATACAGCAGTATGTTTATATCTTCTGCTTCTTTACACCTACAGCAGTATGTTTATATCTTCTGCTTCCATACACCTACGGCAGTATGTCCAGATCTTCTGCTTCCATACACCTACAGCAGTATGTTTATATCTTCTGCTTCCATACACCTACAGCAGTATGTTTATATCTTCTGCTTCTTTACACCTACAGCAGTATGTCCATATCTTCTGCTTCCATACACCTACAGCAGTATGTCCAGATCTTCTGCTTCCATACACCTACAGCAGTATGTTTATATCTTCTGCTTCCATACACCTACAGCAGTATGTTTATATATTCTGCTTCCATACACCTACGGCAGTATGTCCAGATCTTCTGCTTCCATACACCTACAGCAGTATGTCCATATCTTCTGCTTCCATACACCTACAGCAGTATGTTTATATCTTCTGCTTCCATACACCTACAGCAGTATGTTTATGTCTTCTGCTTCCATACACCTACAGCAGTATGTCCATATCTTCTGCTTCCATACACCTACAGCAGTATGTCCAGAACTTCTGCTTCCATACACCTACAGCAGTATGTTTATATCTTCTGCTTCCATACACCTACGGCAGTATGTCCAGATCTTCTGCTTCCATACACCAACAGCAGTATGTCCAGATCTTCTGCTTCCATACACCTACAGCAGTGTGTTTATAACTTCTGCTTCCATACACCTACAGCAGTATGTCCAGATCTTCTGATTCCATACACCTACAGCAGTATGTTTATATCTTCTGCTTCCATACACCTACAGCAGTATGTCCATATATTCTGCTTCCATACACCTACAGCAGTATGTCCATATCTTCTGCTTCCATACACCTACAGCAGTATGTCCAGATCTTCTGCTTCCATACACCTACAGCTGTATGTCCATATCTTCTGCTTCCATACACCTACAGCAGTATGTCCATATCTTCTGCTTCCATACACCTACAGCAGTATGTTTATATCTTCTGCTTCCATACACCTACAGCAGTATGTCCAGATCTTCTGCTTCCATACACCTACAGCAGTATGTCCATATCTTCTGCTTCCATACACCTACAGCAGTATATCCAGATCTTCTGCTTCCATACACCTACAGCAGTATGTCCATATCTTCTGCTTCCATACACCTACGGCAGTATGTCCATATCTTCTGCTTCCATACACCTACAGCAGTATGTCCATATCTTCTGCTTCCATACACCTACAGCAGTATGTTTATATCTTCTGCTTCCATACACCTACAGCAGTATGTCCATATCTTCTGCTTCCATACACCTACAGCAGTATGTTTATATCTTCTGCTTCCATACACCTACAGCTGTATGTCCATATCTTCTGCTTCCATACACCTACAGCAGTATGTCCATATATTCTGCTTCCATACACCTACAGCAGTATGTTTATATCTTCTGCTTCCATACACCTACAGCAGTATGTTTATATCTTCTGCTTCCATACACCTACAGCAGTATGTCCATATCTTCTGCTTCCATACACCTACAGCAGTATGTTTATATATTCTGCTTCCATACACCTACAGCAGTATGTCCATATCTTCTGCTTCCATACACCTACAGCAGTATGTTTATATCTTCTGCTTCCATACACCTACAGCAGTATGTCCATATCTTCTGCTTCCATACACCTACAGCAGTATGTCCATATCTTCTGCTTCCATACACCTACAGCAGTATGTCCATATCTTCTGCTTCCATACACCTACAGCAGTATGTCCATATCTTCTGCTTCCATACACCTACAGCAGTATGTCCATATCTTCTGCTTCCATACACCTACAGCAGTATGTTTATATCTTCTGCTTCCATACACCTACAGCTGTATGTCCATATCTTCTGCTTCCATACACCTACAGCAGTATGTCCATATCTTCTGCTTCCATACACCTACAGCAGTATGTTTATATCTTCTGCTTCCATACACCTACAGCAGTATGTTTATATCTTCTGCTTCCATACACCTACAGCAGTATGTCCAGATCTTCTGCTTCCATACACCTACAGCAGTATGTCCAGATCTTCTGCTTCCATACACCTACAGCAGTATGTCCATATCTTCTGCTTCCATACACCTACAGCAGTATGTTTATATCTCCACTGGGAAAAAAGCTCTTCTCACCTCCTGACTTTCTGGTTAAATAAAGGTGAAATAAAAACTCTTCTTGACCATTTAGCCAGACACAACAAGACAATATAGGCCAGGAGTGGGCAACTGGTTGCCCGCAGGCCTGGCCTCCCTTTTATAGCCCTGTGGATCCATTCGAAGTCTGTTTGTGGATCAGCAGTCACTCAATTAGCCCATGTCTGACAATAATTTTTTGGATTGGTAAGTTAGTCTAGCGGCCGGCTATCTAAACTCAAATATCATATTAAAATCTGAAAACATTTATCTCTACCCTATGGTAAAATGTGTAGAATTGCAGGAGATGAATTTCTTTTCAAAAGTCTCTCCGCTATCAATCTTTTGCTCGCAAAGAGGCGGGGCCCCCTAACAAAATGTAACGTACGGCCCCAAAAAGGCTAAGGCCAGCTCTGACTGCATATGTGGGTATGGATGTGGGTACGCAGACCCGCGAGCCACAGTGGCCCCTCATGATGAGTTCAGATTTTACTGGCTGCCTCTCTGCACACCTACCTTTTAGCCTGACAGTGATGGATCATAGGTGATGGAGGCTGACATTTTCCTCTTCTAATCGCTGCACACAAAACACGTAAATCTCAGCATATAAATAGCTCCTATTAATGATAGTTATTTATAAACTGGGGGGTTCGAACCCTGAGTGCTGATTGGCTGACAGCCGTGGAATATCAGACCGTATACCACAGGTATTTATACTGCTCTAATTACGTTGGTAACCAGTTTATAAAGGCACCTCGGGGGTTTGTGGAATTTCATTGCGTCGTGCCTAAGAAAAGCCCTTAGCTGTGGTATACTGGCCATATACCACACCTCCTCTGGCCTTAAATATTACCCCTCCACAATTTTTCAGGAAGTACAAGAGGAAGTAAATCAGATTTCTGTGGATGTAATTTCACTTTTATTAATGCATCAATCAAGAGAGAGTATGTAAATGTATTAATCATCAAAACACATTCCCACACATTGCTTTCTCCTTATTACACATAGCTTACTCAGCCCCAATGTACGTAGTCTAATCACATCAACTGTACATGAAAAAAGGCTTGTGAAATAGTCCTACACTCTTAAAAAATAGCACTATCTAGAACCTGAAAGGGTTATTTGGCTGTCCCCATAGGAGAACCCTTTGAAGAACCTTTTTTGGTTCCATGTAGAACCGTTTCCACAGAGGTTTCTACATGGAACCCAAAAGGGTTCTAAATAGGACCAAAAAGGGTTCTATAGGGACAGCTGAATAATCCTGTTAGAACCCTTTTTTCTAAGAGTGTACTACAAGCCCACCAAGCCATAGTGAGAGTGGTTTTGCAGTGTGAAAGTGTGGCGTATTGCACCACAGTGTAGTGTCTTATATGGCAGTCAGGATCAGTTTTAAACCCAAGGGACGTGGCCTGCTGTGGACCACAGAGCATGTCTGCCTGCCAGAGCTCAGACCCAGAACCACTGCTGAGGACTACTTGTTCAGGTGAAACAGAGGATACTGGGAGAAGAGTCCATTTCTCTGGCTGGGTCTGACATGGCATCCTACAGTATATTCCTATAGCCTATAATGCAGCACTACTTTTGGCCAGAGCCCATAAAGATGTGCACAGCCTCTCTGTGTGGACAAACATCTGTCATGATTCTGGCTTCTGGTTGGCTGTCATCGCCCCTGTTCTCCTTTCTGGTCACGCGCTTCTGTCTTTGTCTCTCCCGATTACGTTCATTATCACTTTTCACTAAGGGATCTTGGACATTTAGCTTGTGTGTGCATTTAGTGGCTGGCTTGGTATTACCCCACAGACGTCGGCTGGTTAGGGTGCACTGTCAATAAGGACAGCTGCCCTATTAGCTACATGAAATGACCTGCTAAGTGTGTGTGTGCTATGTTGAAAATAGAAAGCATAGCCATGGCCAGTGTTACGTGGCTCTCGTGACTCACATCAGAAACTGACAGGCATTTTGAACTAATCTTTGACTCCTGTGTTCTCTCTGTAGATTTACAATGAGAAGAAGAGTCAGTTTGACATCAAGAGGAACAATCCCAAGGACCTGGTGGAGAGGGTGGCACGAGACATCGCCAAGCTGCTCACTAGCAAGAGGAGAGCCCTGGAGGTAAGTGGATGCTACTGCACCTGTTAGAGAGTTGATGTTTCCAGAGGGGGAAATAGTTATTTCCATATAGGAACATGCTGGAGGGGTTAGTTCCATATCTTCTTAAAGCGTTGCAATCAATCACATTTATTTATAAAGCCCTTTTTACATTAGCAGAAAACCCCAAACAATGCAGAAGCACAGTGGCAGGGAAAAAATCCCTAGAATACAAGGGGGATACCTAGTCAATTGTACAACTGAATGCATTCAACTGAAATGTGTCTTCTGCATTTAACCCAACCCCTCTGAATCAGAGAAGTGCAGGGGGCCACCTTAATCGACATCCACGTCTTCTGCATTTAACCCAACCCCTCTGAATCAGAGAAGTGCAGGGGGCCTTAATCGACATCCACGTTTTCGACACCCGGGGGTTAACTGGCTTGATCAGGGGCAGAACGACAGATTTTTCCTTGCCAGCTCAGGGATTCGATCCAGCAACCTTTCGGTTACTGGCCCGTCGCTCTAACCACTAGGATACCTGCCGCCGTGCTTAGATAAAGGCAGGAACCTAAGAAGAAACCTAGAGGGGAGCCAGGTTCTGAGGGGTGGCCTGTCCTCTTCTGGCTGTGCCGGGTGGAGATAATAAGAGTACATGGCCATTAAGGCCAGATTGTTCTTCAAGATGTTCAAATGTTCATAGATGACCAGCAGGGTCAAATAATAATCAGTGGTTGTAGAGGATGCAACAGGTCAGCACCTCAGGAGTAAATGTCAGTTGGATTTTCATAGCCGAGCATTCAGAGGTCGAGGCAGCAGGTGCGGTAGAGAGAGAGTCGAAAACAGCAGGTCCGGGACAAGGTAGCACATCCGGTGAACAGGTCAGGGTTCTCTAGCCGCAGGCAGAATAGTTGAAACTGGAGCAGCAGCACGAGCATGTGGACTGGGGTCAGCCAGGAGTCATCAGGCCAGGTAGTCGTGAGGCATGATCCTAGGGCTCAGGTCCTCCCGGAGGGGAGGGAGAGAGAGAATTAGAGGGAGCATACTTAAATTCACATAGGACACCAGATAAGATAGGAGAATTACACCAGATATGACAGACTGACCCTAGCCCCCCGGCACATAAACTATTGCAGCATAGATACTGGAGACTGAGACAGGGGTGGGTCGGAGGACACTATCGCCCCATCCGACGATACCTCCGGACAGGGCCAACCAGGCAGGATATAACCCCACCCACTTTGCCAAAGCACTAGAGGGATATAAACCAACGTACTACCCTGAGACAATGTTGAGTATAGCCCACGAACATCTCCTCCACCACACGAGCCCGAGGGGGGCACAAAACCGTACAGGAAGATCACATCTGTGACTCAACCCACTCAAGTGACGCACCCCTCCTAGGGACGGCATGGAAGAGCACTAGTAAGCCAGTGACTCAACCCCCGTAATAGTGTTAGAGGCAGAGAATCCCAGTAGAGAGAGGGGAGCCGGCCAGGCATAGACAGCAAAGGTGGTTCGTCGCTTCAGTGCCTTGCCGTTCACCTTCGCACCCCTGAGCCATACTACACTCAATCATAGGACCTACTGAAGAGATTAATCTTCAGTAATGACTTAAACCTCTTAAGGATCCGCCTCTTTTTTCAACTTTCGTCTAAAATTATATACCCAAATCTAACTGCCTGTAACTCAGGCCCTGAAGCAAGGATATGCATATTCTTGGTACCATTTGAAAGGAAACACTTTGTAGTTTATGGAAATGTGAAAGGAATGTACGGGAATATAACACAATAGATGTGGTAAAAGATAATACAAAGAAAAAAAGAACTTTTATTTTGTATTTCTTTGTAATATCATCTTTGAAATACAAGAGAAAGGCCATAATGTATTATTCCAGCCCAGTTGCAATTTAGATTTTGGCCACTAGATGGCAGCAGTGTATGTGCAAAGTTTTAGACTGATCCATTGAACCATTGCATTTCTGTTTTTTTGTATCAAGACTGCCCAACTGTGCCTAATTTGTTTATTAATAACTTTTCATGTTCAAAACTGTGCACTCTCCTCAAACAATAGCATGGTGTTATGTCACTGTAATAGCTACTGTAAATCAGACAGTGCAGTTAGATTAACAAGAATTTAAGCTTTCTGCCAATATCAGACATGTGTTATGTCCTGGGAAATGTTCTTGTTACTTACTAACTCATGCTAATCGCATCCCTCCCCCAAGAGAGAAAATATTGAAAATCAGTTCGGGATATTTCAAAAAGCCAATCATAATATTAAGGTGCATGATAGAGTCACAGTTTGAACTAATCTTCTACTTTATTAGGTTGGATAACAAAGCAGTGAATACATTTATAAGGTTGGATAACAGAGCAGTTAATACGTTTATTAGGTTGATAACAAAGCAGTTAATACGTTTATAAGGTTGGATAACAAAGCAGTTAATACGTTTATAAGGTTGGATAACAAAGCAGTTAATACAGTTATTAGGTTGGATAACAGAGCAGTTAATACTTTTATTAGGTTGGATAACAAAGCAGTTAATAAATGTATTAGGTTGGATAACAGAGCAGTTAATACCTTTATTAGGTTGGATAACAAAGCAGTTAATACATTTATAAGGTTGGATAACAAAGCAGTTAATACATTTATTAGGTTGGATAACAGAGCAGTTAATACATTTATAAGGTTGGATAACAGAGCAGTTAATACGTTTATTAGGTTGGATAACAGAGCAGTTAATACATTTATAAGGTTGGATAACAAAGCAGTTAATACGTTTATAAGGTTGGATAACAAAGCAGTTAATACGTTTATTAGGTTGGATAACAGAGCAGTTAATACATTTATAAGGTTGGATAACAAAGCAGTTAATACGTTTATAAGGTTGGATAACAAAGCAGTTAATACATTTATTAGGTTGGATAACAAAGCAGTTAATACGTTTATAAGGTTGGATAACAAAGCAGTTAATACAGTTATTAGGTTGGATAACAAAGCAGTTAATACATTTATTAGGTTGGATAACAAAGCAGTTAATACATTTATTAGGTTGGATAACAAAGCAGTTAATACATTTATTAGGTTGGATAACAAAGCAGTTAATACATTTATTAGGTTGGATAACAAAGCAGTTAATACAGTTATTAGGTTGGATAACAAAGCAGTTAATACGTTTATTAGGTTGGATAACAAAGCAGTTAATACATTTATTAGGTTGGATAACAAAGCAGTTAATACTTTTATGGGGTTGGATAACAAAGCAGTTAATACAGTTATTAGGTTGGATAACAAAGCAGTTAATACATTTATTAGGTTGGATAACAAAGCAGTTAATACGTTTATAAGGTTGGATAACAAAGCAGTTAATACAGTTATTAGGTTGGATAACAAAGCAGTTAATACATTTATTAGGTTGGATAACAAAGCAGTTAATACGTTTATGGGGTTGGATAACAAAGCAGTTATTACAGTTATTAGGTTGGATAACAAAGCAGTTAATACATTTATTAGGTTGGATAACAAAGCAGTTAATACATTTATTAGGTTGGATAACAAAGCAGTTAATACGTTTATTAGGTTGGATAACAAAGCAGTTAATACATTTATTAGGTTGGATAACAAAGCAGTTAATACTTTTATGGGGTTGGATAACAAAGCAGTTAATACAGTTATTAGGTTGGATAACAAAGCAGTTAATACGTTTATTAGGTTGGATAACAAAGCAGTTAATACATTTATTAGGTTGGATAACAAAGCAGTTAATACTTTTATGGGGTTGGATAACAAAGCAGTTAATACAGTTATTAGGTTGGATAACAAAGCAGTTAATACATTTATTAGGTTGGATAACAGAGCAGTTAATACATTTATTAGGTTGGATAACAAAGCAGTTAATACATTTATTAGGTTGGATAACAGAGCAGTTAATACATTTATTAGGTTGGATAACAAAGCAGTTAATACGTTTATTAGGTTGGATAACAAAGCAGTTAATACGTTTATTAGGTTGGATAACAGAGCAGTTAATACGTTTATAAGTTTGGATAACAAAGCAGTTAATACGTTTATTAGGTTGGATAACAAAGCAGTTAATACATTTATTAGGTTGGATAACAGAGCAGTTAATACGTTTATAAGTTTGGATAACAAAGCAGTTAATACGTTTATTAGGTTGGATAACAAAGCAGTTAATACGTTTATAAGGTTGGATAACAAAGCATTTAATACGTTTATTAGGTTGGATAACAAAGCAGTTAATACATTTATTAGGTTGGATAACAGAGCAGTTAATATGTTTATAAGTTTGGATAACAAAGCAGTTAATACGTTTATAAGTTTGGATAACAAAGCAGTTAATACATTTATTAGGTTGGATAACAAAGCAGTTAATACCGTTATTAGGTTGGATAACAAAGCAGTTAATACGTTTATTAGGTTGGATAACAGAGCAGTTAATACGTTTATTAGGTTGGATAACAAAGCAATTAACATGTTTGTTTCGCTCAAATCAGCTGTGCATTCATATCCATAGGATACTGTGAACGCATAATTTCACCCAACCATATCTCCTTTTGATAATCAGAGTTTATATTCATTTAAAGTAGAGCTAAGTTGGTAAAAAAAAATATAATGTCGCAGGCGAATGTCCTCTGAATCAATTTAGTTCATCATATTCATCATTTCATGAAATGTGTGTGCTGTATATTAAAACACTGGTAAACACATAGTGAGGAGAAGCACCCATAGAGGAGACCTAAAGCCTACAGGCAGAGGGGAAGCTCTGAGGGGGGATAACACAGAGTGAGAGAGATGAAGAGAGGGGGGAGGGAGCTGTACTCCTCTCTCCTTCCCTCTGTGCTGCCTCTCAAAAGGGCCCTCAAGGCATAAGTGCTGCTGTTTTCACCAGTCAAGTCCCTTGAAGGAACATTTGAGGGTATCTTTTAACAGCACAGGGTCTCACATGAGAAGGCACAGTAACCCTGAGCAGTGCACCACAGCCACTTCAGGGGACAGGCATGGCTAATTCTGTGGCACGGACCCTTAAAGTGAGAGGTATCACGATGTGCCCTGTGGTCGTGTCGTGTGTGGGAAGGAAATTGCACTGCTACTGACCCTCCGCTGCCTGTTTTGGCAGGGGTGCCCTGTGAGCTCAGTGCAGTGCCCATGCCTCTCCCCTCCCCATGCCTGTGTGCCCATCGTGCTCATCCTCCTGCTGGCCTAACCTCCCGGACCACACGTCACCTCACATCCTGTCTCCACTGTTCACTCAGGAGGGAGGAGAGGAAACGAGGTGAAAAAAGAGAAGTGATGGAATGAGAATGGCCCCTGAGGCTCGGGAAAAACCAGGGAAATTAAGTTCAGAAATTCATAGATTTAAAAATGAGCAATGAGAGAGAGATGGTTGGAATGAGAGAGAGGGAGAGAGAGAGAGAGAGAGAGAGAGAGAGAGAGAGAGAGAGAGGGGGAGAGGGGGATGGTTGGAATGAGAGAGAGGGAGAGAGAGAGAGAGAGAGAGAGAGAGGAGGGAGAGAGAGAGAGAGGGGGAGAGGGGGATGGTTGGAATGAGAGAGAGATGGTTGGAATGAGAGAGAGGGAGAGAGAGAGAGAGAGAGAGAGAGAGAGAGAGAGAGAGAGAGAGAGAGGGAGAGGGGAGAGGGGAGAGGGGATGGTTGGAATGAGAGAGAGAGAGAGAGAGAGGGAGAGAGAGGGGAGAGGGGGATGGTTGGAGAAAGAGACAGAGAGAGTGAGAGAGAGATTACTCTGGAATACGCTAAAGGAGAGAACAGAGGATGGGGATTGTCACGGAGTCATTTTGTGGTAATTTAAGAGTACGAGGCTCATAAAACGACATAAAACCGTTCATTTGTTTCATTTCACCACATTATACATTCTCACACTAAACAGAAAATTCATGACAGCTGAATCAATTCAACTCCACTCGGTATTCATACTGTATACAGTGGGAATGGAACCAGACTCCTTATGCAGAGTGGAGATAAGGATGTCTCAAACTCATATCCAGGTTGGTTGTGTTGATGTTGCTTTTTATACCAGCCAATTTCTACTTCCTCCTTAATGGTTATTTACTCCCATCCATTCTGAAAGATTGAAACCAGCACAGTAATCAGAATGGGAGCGACAAATAGCTGGAAATGTGAGTTGTGTAAATGCAAACCATTAAGTCCTTTCCTGGGATGGTCATACGTTAATATAAACTCTGTGGTTCGAGTCCTGAATGCTGATTGGCTGACAGCGTTGTGTCGTGCATAAAAACAGCCCTCGCTGTTGTACATTGGCCATATACCACACCCCCTTGTGCCTTATTGCTTAAGTAGACTGTGGGGGGAGTATGTTTATATCTGCTGATGAACAAATGCAAAGCGACTCTAAATGCTTAGTTCCAACTGCTGGAAATGGAAACCACCTCATAACACTCCAGGCTCTCTCATATACATTCATGTGAAATTGTATCCCATCTTGGTAATGCCTCGACCCACTTGGCACAGACTTCAGTTCAATGCCTTTTCCATGTTGGTTCAACGTAATTTCATTGAAATGATGTGGAAACAATGTTGCTTCGACCAGTGTGTGCCCAGTGGGAAGCTTTGAAACAGCTGTATTGCTGTTGTCATTGTAGCATGGAGACAACATCCATCCATCCGTCTCCTGGCTTCCCTTCTCACCCTCAGCGGAAATCAGTGACGTTGTCCAAAGTAAGATGTTTAGCTGTGAAGTCAAGAAACACTATTCAGCGGTTAGCAATGAGTTTTAACCAGCAGGGGCCAGCAGTTTCAGGAACTCCTCCAGAATGATGATACAGTACAGTAAACTCTGGATGTGTTATTCTGTTACATGACAGGGGCCCTCCATAACTTAGATCCTGTGGAATAGAGGAAGAGAAAATAGAGTGTTGCAGACTCAGAAATGTGTGTGTGTGCCTTTGTCTATGTGTGCCTGTGTGTTTCACAAGTGTGTGTGTGTCTGTAACAAGTGTGTCTGCGACAAGTGTGTGTGTGTATATTATCTGAGCATCAAGTCACACACCTGTACACCTAGCTTTACGAGAGGTGGTTGTTTGACAGCCTTTTAACCGGGAGCATGATATAGAACAGAGGCCTCCATGTAATCCGTCAAGTGTATAAAACACCAGGCAGAAGTGATTTCTGTTGAAGTGATCTGGGCCTGCCTCTCTCTTCCCGGGTTCCTTCGACCCCGTCTCCTCTCCCTCCGCTCTGTGTCTCAGCGGCAGCTGGAGGTTCAGTTGGGCTGCTGTATCCCTGCGAACCAGGCCCACACTCCTATAAACAAAGGTGCTACCTAGAACCTTAAAGGGTTCTTCGTCTGTACCCATAGGAAAACCCTTTGAAGAACCTTTTTTGGTTGTATGTAGAACACTTTTTGGTTCCAGGTAAAAACATTTTTCAGTTCCATGTAGAACCCTTTCTACAGAGGGTTCTACATGGATTCCAAAAGAGTTCTATCTGGAACCAAAAAGGGTTCTACATGCAACCAAAAAAAGGTTATCCTATTGGGGCAGCCAAATAACTATTTTGGAATCCTTTTTTCTAAGAGTGTAGTGAAATCTATGAACCAGGTCTGCATGTCTGGAGGCTGTGAACCAGGCCTGCTGGCGGCTGTGAACCAGGCCTGTTGGAGGCTGTGAACCAGGCCTGCTGGCGGCTGTGAACCAGGCCATGCTGGCGGCTGTGAACCAGCCCTTTTGGAGGCTGTGAACCAGGCCTGCTGGCGGCTGTGAACCAGGCCTACTGGAGGCTGCTGAACATCCTGCAGGCTGTTAATCAAAGCCCGTATGCCAAGGAGGCAGCATCATAGGGGTGTCGATCAGGGTCTGTTGGATGGGATTTCTCAAAGCACAATGAGAAGGGACTGATGGAATACAAAAAGGGACCAAGGTTGATTTGATCCAGTTATGTACAGTTCAAGGGGGCCGAATACTTTCGCAAGGCACTGTACATCTCTGTACTCCTCCACTATAGATTTGAGTTTTTTGATCAACAGAAGTGTTTTAATTTATGAAATCTGTTCTCAAGTAGCACTCCTCTGGCGGTTCCTGGCAGACTGGCGGCTCTGGCGGCTCCTGGCTGACTGACGGCTCTGGCGGCTCCTGGCTGAATAGCGGCTCTGGCGGCTCCTGGCAGACTGGCGGCTCCGGAGGCTCCTTGCAGACTGGTGGCTCCGGCGGCTCCTTGCAGACTGGCGGCTCCGGCGGCTCCTTGCAGACTGGCGGCTCCGGCGGCTCCTGGGCAGACGGGAGACTCTAGCAGCTCTGGACAGACGGGAGACTCTAGCAGCTCTGGACAGACGGGAGTCTCTAGCAGCTCTGGACAGACGGGAGACTCTAGCAGCTCTGGACAGACGGGAGAGGGGGGGAAGGCTCTGGCAGCACTGGATAGACGAGGCACACTGTAGGCCTGGTGCGTGGTACCGGCACTGGTGGTACTGGGCGAGTGCAGGGAGCTGCCACCGGAGGGCTGGTGCGTGGAGGTGGTACTGGATAGACCGGACCTTGCAGGCACACTGGATTTCTTGAGCACCGAGCCTGCCCAACCTTACCTGGTTGAATGCTCACGGTCGCCCTGCCAGTGCGGCGAGGTGGAATAGCCCGCACTGGGCTGTGCAGGCGAACCGGGGACACCATGCACAAGGCTGGTGCCATGTACGCCGGCCCAAGGAGACGCACTGGAGACCAGATGCGTAGAGCCGGCTTCATGGCACCTGGCTCGATGCCCACTCTATGCACCCGCACTGGGGATACCGTGTGCTCCACAGCATAACACAGTGCGTGCCCGGTCTCTTTCGCCCTCCGTTAAGCACAGGAAGTTGGCGCAGGTCTCCTACCTGGCTTCGCCACACTTCCTGTGTGCCTCCTCCCAATACATTTTTGGGGCTGACTCTCGGGCTTCCATCCGCGCCGCCGTGCTGCCTCCTCATACCAGCACCTGTCCGCCTTCAGCTCTTCCTTGGGGCGGCGATATTCTCCTGGCTGTGCCCAGGGTCCTTTCCCATCTAGGATCTCTTCCCAAGTCCATTTTTCCAAATAGTTCTGCCTCTCTTGCTGTTGCTGCTTTTCACCACGCCGATTGGTCCTGTTGTGGTGGGTGGTTCTGTAACGGCAGATTTCCTCCTCTTCCTCTGAAGAGGTGAAACAAGGATCGGACCAAAACGCAGCGTGGTTAGAGTTCATGTTTTTTAATAAGAAAACTAAACATAAACAGAATACAAAACAATAAATGTGGCAAACCCGAAACAGTCCTAACTGGTGCAGAAAACACAAAGACAGGAAACAAACACCCACAAAATACCCAAAGAATATGGCTGCCTAAATATGGTTCCCAATCAGAGACAACGATAGACAGCTGCCTCTAATTGAGAACCAATTTAGGCAACCATAGACATACAATTTACCTAGACAGGTGACAGCCCCATGAACATACAAAACTACCTAGAAAGGAAACAGCCCCATAAACATACAAAACTACCTAGAAAGGAAACAGCCCCAAAAAATACAAAACTAACTAGAAAGGAAACAGCCCCATAAACATACAAAACCCCTAGACAAGGGAAAGCACATAAATCCCCCATGTCACACCCTGACCAAACCAAAATAATAAAGAAAACAAAGATAACTAAGACCAGGGCATGACATAGCTATGACAGAAATTGGCCCGGGGCTGAATCTAGTTGCCTACCCCTGTACGTATATAGTCTGTCAATGAATGGATGCTTTTGGGCTGTATTGGTGATACACATATTGCTTTTCCTGTATATTTCACTTCATGGTTTCAGAGCTTAAATATTTCTGCACACCAGACAGACATCAATGAGTAAGAACTAACTTAGTTCCATGACAACGAGTTGGACCGCTTCCTTTCAGGTATCAAGGCAGGTATAAGCTTATGGTTTGACTTCTACAGCCAGGTGGGCGTTACAGAGTAGTGATGCTGACAGAGACTCTACAGTCATACTGATTGTGATTGTGAGGGAATGCAGGAGCTCTGACCAGACACTATGCAGGGATGGCAAAAATGCACTTGACAGAATGAGTCAGTCACCCTGCCTAAGACTCTGTTTCCCCTGGCCTGACCATGGATACCAAGACAACACAGGATGAGGGCGGGGTGGAGGGGGACGGGGACAGGGACTGTGACAGCTCTGTGTCATCTGTCATTGTGCTACACATACAGTTGATAAATAATTTACAAAGACACACACACACACTCGTAGACACACACCACACACCACACACACACACATACGTCACATCGCCCAGGACCCTGACCCCCTCCAAATAGAGTCTGAAATGGTCGATGACTTGAGTCTGCATCCCAGCAATTTTTCAGACACCTCAGTGACTCACTTTAATTGGACAGGCACCCGGCACGTATCACCAATTTAAAACAGCTACATTTAGCCCTCAGTGATTTAAAGAGCCACCGACTAAAAATGTTAAATAAAAAATGACACAATTGTATCACTACTACTTTAATATGCAGTAGAGATCTCCATTATTCTCAGAGTGAAATAGCCATCAGTGGAAGTTCACAGATGGAGAGGTGTCTGAGGAAGTGTTGGTGGAATGTGGTTGTAGATTCAGCTGGTGCTGTTGAGGAGGAAGGATCATATGGAGGAGTGGGCACGGGGCTGACTATTGGTTATGACACTGCAGGAGGATCAGAGAGATGGTTACTGCTCTTCCTCTCTCTCTCTGGTGACAGGTGAAGGGAGTCTGTGAGGTTTTGTTAACAGGTTGACTCTGCATCTTTCTGTTTATGTGTTTCATCTCTATGTCCTAGTAATAAAGACTTGAGTGCTTCTTGTTTTCCAGAGGTATTCAACTCTATATCACCATGGTGGCGGTGGCGGAGGTGGTGGTTGTGGTGGTGGTCGTGGTGGTGGTCGTAGTCATGGTGGTGGTGGTCGTAGTGGTGGTCGTAGTGGTGGTGGGGGTCGTGGTGGTGGTCGTGGTGGTGGTCGTAGTCATAGTGGTGGTGGTGGTT
The DNA here is from genome assembly GCF_034236695.1 of Oncorhynchus nerka. Taxonomy (NCBI): domain Eukaryota; kingdom Metazoa; phylum Chordata; class Actinopteri; order Salmoniformes; family Salmonidae; genus Oncorhynchus; species Oncorhynchus nerka. The sequence goes on from NC_088410.1 coordinate 85,956,685, forward strand.
GTGGTGGTGGTTATGGTGGTGGTGGTCGTGGTGGTGGTGGTGGTGGGGGTGGTGGTGGTCGTGGTCATGGTGGTGGTCGTGGTGGTGGTTGTGGTGGTGGTTATGGTGGTGGTGGTCGTGGTCGTGGTGGTGGTTGTGGTCGTGGTCGTAGTGGTGGTGGTGGTGGTGGTGGGGGTGGGGGGATATTGTGCAGACATGACAGAGATGCTCTGTGACTTTACAGTCATACTGATTGTGATTGTGAGGGAATGTAGGAGCTCTGACCGGACACTGTGCAGGGATTGCAAAAGTGTGCTTGACAGAATGAATCAGTAAGCTTCTGTTTCCCCTGGCCTCACCATAGAAACCAAGTCGACACAGATGGACCAGGACGAGGAGGGGATGAGGACTGGATTGGGGAAAGCTCTGTGTCATCTGTCATCGTGTTACACATAGATAAATAATTTACAAAGACACACACACACAAACACATGCAAGCACTCACTCGTACACATACACCACATACACACACAATCATGCCTGTCCACGTGCATGCGTGCACACAAACACACCCACCCACACACTAACAGATTCCCAGGAACCTGACCCCCTCCTAAGATAGTCTAAGGTGGTCGATGACTTGAGTCTGCATCCCAGCGAGTTTTCAGATGCTTCAGAGACTCACTTTAATTGGACAAGCACCCGGCACGATTCACCAATTTAAAACAGCTACATTTAGCCCTCAGTGCTTTAGCCAGAGACTAAAAATGTTAAATAAAACATTACACAATTGTATCACTACTACTTTACTATAGACACTGAACAAAAAATAAACATGTAAAGTGTTGGTCCCATGTTTCATGAGCTGAAATAAAAGATCCCAGAAATGTTCCATACGCACAAGAAGCTTATTTCTCTCAAATGTTGTCCACAAATTTGTTTAAATCCCTTTAGTGAGCATTTCACTTTTTCCAAGATAATCCATCTACCTGTGGCATATCAAGAAGCTGATTAAACAGCATTATCATTACACAGGTGCACCTTGTGCTGGGGACAATAAAAGGACACTCTAAAATGGGCCATTTCCACCAGAGCTGTTGCCAGAGAATGTAATGTTAATTTCTCTACCATAAGCCATCTCCAACTTCATTTGAGAGAATTTGGCAATACATCCAACTTGCCTCACAACCGCAGATCACGTGTATGGCATTGTGTAGGGGAGCGGTTTGCTGATGTCAACATTGTAAAAAGAGTGTCCCATGGTGGCGGTGGGGTTATGGTATTGGCAGGCATAAGCTACAGACAACTAACACAATTGCATTTTAGTGATAGGCAATTTGACGAGTGTTGAGATCCTAAAGCTCATTGTGAAGCCAATTTTTTTTAAGGTATCTGTGATCAACAGATGCATATCTGTTTTCCCAGTTATGTAAAATCCATAGATTAGAGCCTAATTTGTTTATTTCAATTGACTGATTTCCTCATATGAACTGAAACTCAGTAAAATCTTTGAAATTGTTGCTTGTCGCGTTTATATTTTTGTTCAGGATAGGACAGATCTCCATTATTCTCAGAGTGAAATAGCCATCAGTGGAAGTTCACAGATGGAGAGGTGTCTGAGGAAGTGTTGGTGGAATGTGGTTGTAGATTCAGCTGGTGCTGTTGAGGAGGAAGGATCATCTGGAGGAGTGGGCACGGGGCTGACTATTGGTTATGACACTGCAGGAGGATCAGAGAGATGGTTTCTGCTCTTCCTCTCTCTGGTGACAGGTGAAGGGAGTCTGTGGGGTTTTGTTAACAGGTTGACTGCATCTTTCTGTTTATGTGTTTCATCTCTGTGTCCTAGTAATAAAGACTTGAGGTATTCAACTCTAAATCACCAGAAAAGACTAGTTCTAGAATACACAGATTATTCCAAACAGCACAAACATGGCAGCAGCTGGCGAATCCACAATGCATGACGACAGCACCGGTGGCAAACGATTATGTCTCTCCTGTTGGCGTTAAGTCATGACGAATGAAGGAGTTGTCTGTCTCTAAGAGTTCTGGGAGATTTCCCTACAGCCTCGCTGCTCATTTGTAATATCAGCAATAGATCACACTAGATGACTTTCCACGCACACTGACGGAATCTATCACTCTGGGATGGATTAGTCGGGACTGAGGCAACTGCCGTACACGATTCAAGTGCATAGGATACAGCATGTTTAAACAGTACAGTGAAATGCTTGCTTGCAAGCTCTTCCTCAACAATGCAGTTATACAAAGCCATATACAAGAAATACACATAAGAATATACAGTACCAATCAGGGAAAGGGATACTAAGGGTTAAAGTGACTGAGCAGCAGGATAAATATTATAAATAGTAGCAGCAGTGTATATGGTAGTGTGTTGCTCCATAGAATAATGCTCTATATTGTATGTATCCACCATGTATACAACTTGTAGCCACCATTTAGTAAAACAGTAGCGAGTGCCAACATTGGTGATGCCAACTAGCTAACATAATGGCCTCACTCGTCAGAACATTACACATGATCCAAGCCCTCACTATTCTACCTTGCTTGGACGTTAATAGCTGCTAGCCCTTGGCATGGCTTGTGTTCATTATGGCAGCTTAATGAAGTCCCCCATAATGAGTGTGAATGAGCAGCACTTTGGAGAGGTCAGATATTTGATTAACCTAATCACTGGCTAAATCTACAACATGCTGTTAAAGTCATCTGTCTTTAAGGCGAGTTCATTTTGTATATGCTGTAAAAAAACAAAACATTTTTTTAAAGGACAAAGCAATGCATTACCCCAAAAAGGAGAGTAGGTAGGAGAGTGTAAGAAAGCAATTTCATTTTCCATTTCCTGCAGGCAGTTAGAGAGGCAGTTATAGCACTCCGGTCCCCTCAGGACCCGAAGAACAGGGGAAGTAGGCCGAACTGACTCTCCTTGGTCAAAAATAGCATAGATAACGTCTTAGCTCACCTCAAAACACTGATTGATAAATGTTTTATATCAAAATGATTATCAAATTTGTTCTGGTAGAGTTTATTGGAAGTCTCACCTTTCAGGGGTTTAGTGTGGAGGTTTCAGGACAGGGATGGAAGGGTTGAGATAGACTAACTTGTGTTAAGGAAGAAGATGTTTTAGATCTTAATTTGATCACTCTGTTGTTGCTGAGGTTTCCTGCACCGCAAGATTTACATAAATCCACTGAAAACCCACATTAAGAAATATTGACATTATTGCATTTTTCATGTAGCTTAATTTTGGCCAGCTAATAGCCTAACCACGTTAAAATATTTTGCTGCGAATATACTGGTCAAATTAAGATTCAACACCTGTAGTGTAAACACGATCAATTCTGCTCACTTACCTTGAGGATGAGGGGAGCACCAGTCTGCTCCCTCCACAGCTACACAGACACACACACTGGTCCTTGTCATTCAGATCTATGAACACCCATTAGCAACCATCTGTTACAATAAGACCTGAAGCAGCAAAGCCATTACCTCTCTCTCTCTCTCTCTCTCTCTCTCTCTCTCTCTCTCTCTCTCTCTCTCTCTCAAACACACACACACACACACACACACACACACACACACACACACACACACACACACACACACACACACACACACACACACACACACACACACACAGATGAACTAATCAACTCACCAATTCACAAATGCACAAATAGACACAACCTTCTTCCTAAAGTGATTCCTGTTTCACCTTCACATAAGATGAGAACAGCTCACCTCCAAAAACCATATAACATGACTGAACATACAGCAACAGGAGATATGAAGGGATGACCCGCCCTCCCCTCAGTGGTCAAAGTAACACACACAGAGATAGGTCAGAACAGAATAAATACACATGATTGTACATCTTCAGTAGTGGGCTGTTCCATCACTCCTTCCTACAGAGAAAGGTCACAATATCTGGGAAATGTCAGGATAGGATGTGTTTGCAGCAGCACTGTGGTTGTCACTAGCTGGCACAGCCACAAAGTCATAAACCCTGCCTAGTTCTACAATTTATCTTCTTAAAATCCCATTTTAAAAAAGAACCCTAATCTTAACCCTAACATTAACCACATTGCTAACCAATTAAATTAAGACCAAACATTCTTGTTTTCACGAATTTTGACGATATAGCCCATTTTAACTTTGTGGTTGTGCCAGCTAGTGGAAACCCAGCCAGAGGCATCCTTCCTCAGTTTTCAATGCACTTATTTTACTGCTTCTCAGCATACCGTTTCAACAGTTACGTTTGAATGCAGCATTTATATATATATATTTTTTTACAAATGTCAATGTACATACAGAGGAAGATTTACTTTAGATTGGTGTGTTCCTGTCTCACACACAATCCCTCATTAAAGTGACAATGTGTGTAGCAGACAGGCAGCGAGGAGGAAGTGGGGGGCTTTTGATTCTCTGTCTAATCATCAGAGTTGTAGTTGAAAGGAGAAAATGGTTCCTGTGTTTAAGCAACTCCTTCACGTAGCAACACCATCTGTCTCACTCCTTCATCTCCCCATCAGCCAGAGACAAATGAATGGAAATGACTGCTTTCTGTGTTTTACACAGTCATTTCCCCAAGATGCATAAAACATATATTTCCATGCAGTCTCCCGTGTGTGATTTTGCATCTGCCAGGACAGAGAATGAGAGAGAGCGAGAAAAACACTTGAGTTTTGAAATGGTTTTGCTAAAACGCAACAAAAAAAAAAAAATCTTTGCGAGGCAATTTCTTTTTCGTTGCAACTCTTGTCAGTTGGTTGTTTTCTCGCCTACAGGATACAATTGAAATAGATATTTTCAGATGAAAGGGGCTTTTCAAAACGTCTCTGCAATCTAATAGAAAATATGTGTTATGTGGCTATATGGAAAAGAACAATGAAATAGGTACTCTGCTCATAATAGTGCCTTGTGCGTGTTTAAAAATATATTTTAAGAGACGGTGAGGCACAGTATGTTTGTCAAATCCAATTGATTTATAAATCCCTTTTTACATCAGCAGATGTCAAACATTCACACACACACAGAAACAAACGCACGCACACACACACACACAGCTACATACACACACAGCCTCTTGTCATTCATGTCTTTCATGTGTGTGCGACCAGAGGGAGCGTTTGATGATTGAGACCACTGCAGTACAGGGCCAGTCACATAGCAACACAAGGCCCTTTGATTTCCATTTGAGCTGCTGAATTCAACTGAAAAGAGAGTCATTGAACAGAACAAACTTGTGACGGTCAACATAATCACAGCTTCACCAGAACAAAAACAGCCTTGAGTGACGGTCCCGTGTGGCTCAGTTGGTAGAGCGTGGTGCTTGCATGGGTTCCCACGGGGGACCAGTATGAAAAAAGTATGAACATGTATGAACTCATTACTGTAGGTTGCTCTGGATAAGAGTGTTTGTGCTAGATTACTAAAATGCAAATGTATAATGATGCCTCAATAGAAAGCTCAGATCCTGGTGAACAGCCCTACAGTTAATAGCAGAGATCAGTCCTAACCAGAACAGCCTGCTGGTGTTAGAGAGAACAGTGCCACTTCTCCCTACCACTATCAGCCCATCACTGGCCTCAATCGAAAAGGCACGAGTGCAGCTCTGCCACACCTAAGCAGACCAGCTTAAATAGAAAAGCTAAGCTTCACTGGAGCACAGCGGCTTCAATAGAACAGCTCTCTTTCATTGAAACCACTGCACTTCAGTAGAAGAGTCTGACTACTGTGGGACAGCTGGGCACCATTGAAATGATTTGCCGGAGAGAAACTAGCTCCGGAATCCTCAGCTCCACCTTCTAGAACTCTGCATTGCCTGGCCATGGAAAGTGTTGCTGCCATTAAAGATTCTAGGAAATTGGGGAAGGAGGGTTTCGTGCGCTTATGAGGGAATTTTAGAGAAAGAGAGGCAGCAAGAAAAGGAATGACAGTGGATGAGTCAGATTGGGTAGTAAGAATGGGGATGCCAGTTTTCACAGTAGGAATGTAGATGGACGTTGGCTTAAAACGTTCTCCCTCTTTACAAGTTTTCTTGTCTAACAGTGCACACTGCATATAGCCCCCTCCACAGAAGAAGAAAGAGAGAGAGAGAGAGAGATAGAGATGCTGGTATCTGGTAGAGCAAGGTCGCCTTGGCCTTATTTGGCTCTTCCTTCAGAGGGATGGTTAATCTGTACAGGCCCCTGCCTTATCTGAGCGCCTGCCTGCCCGCCCGGCCCTGTCCACAAAAAACCCATCACCATCAGCCGCACACACACACACACACACACACACACACACACACACACACACACACACACACACACACACACACACACACACACACACACACACACACACACACACACACACACACACACACACCAACCTCACCTCCCAACCTTCCAAGGGCCATTGGAGGAGGTGGCCGCAGATTGAATTATTATTTCTTTCCATCTGTTTCTCTCCAGGTTACATTCATTTGCAGCGGCCTGTCAGTTCTCCTCTTGTGGGTTTGTTTTTTAAGTAGAAGGCATTCAGAATGTTTCTGGGTGCGTGGCATTGCCTCGTCTCAGGCCGGGCCAATTGTATCAATTGGTTATGTAAAAAGAAACAGGGGTCTCGGTGGTGTTTGTGTGGGCACGTTTCTGGAGTCAAACTCCTAGAACAATCCTGAAGACATTTGTTTTTTCCACTGTGTGTGTGTGCTGTACACTTACCCGTGTCTTTTCAGGGTGACTCTTGTCTTGTAGTCAGCAATGAGAGAGGAACAGTTTTCAGAGTGACTCTTGTCTTGTAATGAGAGAGGCACCGTTTTCAGGGTGACTCTTGTCTTGTAATGAGAGAGGAACAGTTTTCAGGGTGACTAGTCTTGTAATGAGAGAGGAACAGTTTTCAGGGTGACTCTTGTCTTGTAATGAGAGAGGAACAGTTTTCAGAGTGACTCTTGTCTTGTAATGAGAGAGGAACAGTTTTCAGGGTGACTCTTGTCTTGTAGTAAGTAATGAGAGAGGAACAGTTTTCAGAGTGACTCTTGTCTTGTAATGAGAGAGGAACAGTTTTCAGGGTGACTCTTGTCTTGTAGTAAGTAATGAGAGAGGAACAGTTTTCAGGGTGACTCTTGTCTTGTAGTAAGTAATGAGAGAGGAACAGTTTTCAGGGTAACTCTTGTCTTGTAGTAAGTAATGAGAGAGGAACAGTTTTCAGGGTAACTCTTGTCTTGTAGTAAGTAATGAGAGAGGAACAGTTTTCAGGGTGACTCTTGTCTTGTAATAAGAGAGGAACAGTTTTCAGCGTGACTCTTGTCTTGTAATGAGAGAGGAACAGTTTTCAGGGTAACTCTTGTCTTGTAGTAAGTCATGAGAGAGGAACAGTTTTCAGGGTGACTCTTGTCTTGTAATGAGAGAGGAACCGTTTTCAGAGTGACTCTTGTCTTGTAATGAGAGAGGGACAGTTTTCAGGGTGACTCTTGTCTTGTAGTCAGCAATGAGAGAGGACCAGTTTTCAGAGTGACTCTTGTCTTGTAAATTAGTGAAGAACAGTTTTCAGAGTGACTCTTGTCTTGTAATGAGAGAGGAACAGTTTTCAGGGTAACTCTTGTCTTGTAGTAAGTCATGAGAGAGGAACAGTTTTCAGGTGACTCTTGTCTTGTAGTAAGTCATGAGAGAGGAACAGTTTTCAGGGTAACTCTTGTCTTGTAGTAAGTCATGAGAGAGGAACAGTTTTCAGGGTGACTCTTGTCTTGTAATGAGAGAGGGACAGTTTTCAGGGTGACTCTTGTCTTGTAGTCAGCAATGAGAGAGGACCAGTTTTCTGAGTGACTCTTGTCTTGTAGTAAGTAATGAGAGAGGAACAGTTTTCAGGGTGACTCTTGTCTCGTAATGAGAGAGGAACAGTTTTCAGGGTGACTCTTGTCTTGTAATGAGAGAGGAACAGTTTTCAGGGTGACTCTTGTAATGAGAGAGGAACAGTTTTCAGGGTGACTCTTGTCTTGTAATGAGAGAGGAACAGTTTTCAGAGTGACTCTTGTCTTGTAATGAGAGAGGAACAGTTTTAAGAGTGACTCTTGTCTTGTAATGAGAGAGGAACAGTTTTCAGAGTGACTCTTGTCTTGTAGTCAGCAATGAGAAAGGAACAGTTTTCAGGGTGACTCTTGTCTTGTAATGAGAGAGGAACAGTTTTCAGGGTGACTCTTGTCTTGTAATGAGAGAGGAACAGTTTTCAGGATGACTCTTGTAATGAGAGAGGAACAGTTTTCAGAGTGACTCTTGTCTTGTAATGAGAGAGGAACAGTTTTCAGGGTGACTCTTGTCTTGTAATGAGAGAGGAACAGTTTTCAGGGTGACTCTTGTCTTGTAATGAGAGAGGAATAGTTTTCAGAGTGACTCTTTTCTTGTAATGAGAGAGGAACAGTTTTCAGGGTGACTCTTGTCTTGTAGTAAGTAATGAGAGTGGAACAGTTTTCAGAGTGACTCTTGTCTTGTAGTAAGTAATGAGAGAGGAACAGTTTTCAGGGTGACTCTTGTCTTGTAATGAGAGAGGAACAGTTTTCAGGGTGACTTGTCTTGTAATGAGAGAGGAACAGTTTTCAGGGTGACTCTTGTCTTGTAGTCAGCAATGAGAAAGGAACAGTTTTCAGGGTGACTCTTGTCTTGTAATGAGAGAGGAACAGTTTTCAGGGTGACTCTTGTCTTGTCATAAGAGAGGAACAGTTTTCAGGGTGACTCTTGTCTTGTAATGAGAGAGGAACAGTTTTCAGGGTAACTCTTGTCTTGTAGTAAGTCATGAGAGAGGAACAGTTTTCAGGGTGACTCTTGTCTTGTAATGAGAGAGGGACCGTTTTCAGAGTGACTCTTGTCTTGTAGTAAGTAATGAGAGAGGAACAGTTTTCAGGGTGACTCTTGTCTTGTAATGAGAGAGGAACAGTTTTCAGGGTGACTCTTGTCTTGTAATGAGTGAAGAACAGTTTTCAGAGTGACTCTTGTCTTGTAATGAGAGAGGAACAGTTTTCAGGGTAACTCTTGTCTTGTAGTAAGTCATGAGAGAGGAACAGTTTTCAGGGTGACTCTTGTCTTGTAATGAGAGAGGAACCGTTTTCAGAGTGACTCTTGTCTTGTAGTAAGTAATGAGAGAGGAACAGTTTTCAGGGTGACTCTTGTCTTGTAATGAGAGAGGAACAGTTTTCAGGGTGACTCTTGTCTTGTAATGAGTGAAGAACAGTTTTCAGAGTGACTCTTGTCTTGTAATGAGAGCGGAACAGTTTTCAGGGTAAATCTTGTCTTCTAGTAAGTCATGAGAGAGGAACAGCTTTCAGGGTGACTCTTGTCTTGTAATGAGAAGAACCGTTTTCAGAGTGACTCTTGTCTTGTAATGAGAGAGGAACAGTTTTCAGAGTGACTCTTGTCTTGTAATGAGAGAGGAACAGCTTTCAGGGTGACTCTTGTCTTGTAATGAGAGAGGAACCGTTTTCAGAGTGACTCTTGTCTTGTAATGAGAGAGGAACAGTTTTCAGAGTGACTCTTGTCTTGTAATGAGAGAGGAACAGTTTTCAGGGTGACTCTTGTCTTGTAATGAGAGAGGCACAGTTTTCAGGGTGACTCTTGTCTTGTAGTAAGTAATGAGAGTGGAACAGTTTTCAGAGTGACTCTTGTCTTGTAGTAAGTAATGAGAGAGGAACAGTTTTCAGGGTGACTCTTGTCTTGTAATGAGAGAGGAACAGTTTTCAGGGTGACTTGTCTTGTAATGAGAGAGGAACAGTTTTCAGGGTGACTCTTGTCTTGTAGTCAGCAATGAGAAAGGAACAGTTTTCAGGGTGACTCTTGTCTTGTAATGAGAGAGGAACAGTTTTCAGGGTGACTCTTGTCTTGTCATAAGAGAGGAACAGTTTTCAGGGTGACTCTTGTCTTGTAGTCAGCAATGAGAAAGGAACAGTTTTCAGGGTGACTCTTGTCTTGTAATGAGAGAGGAACAGTTTTCAGGGTGACTTGTCTTGTAATGAGAGAGGAACAGTTTTCAGGGTGACTCTTGTCTTGTAGTCAGCAATGAGAAAGGAACAGTTTTCAGGGTGACTCTTGTCTTGTAATGAGAGAGGAACAGTTTTCAGGGTGACTCTTGTCTTGTCATAAGAGAGGAACAGTTTTCAGGGTGACTCTTGTCTTGTAGTCAGCAATGAGAAAGGAACAGTTTTCAGGGTGACTCTTGTCTTGTAATGAGAGAGGAACAGTTTTCAGGGTGACTCTTGTCTTGTCATAAGAGAGGAACAGTTTTCAGGGTGACTCTTGTCTTGTAATGAGAGAGGAACAGTTTTCAGGGTAACTCTTGTCTTGTAGTAAGTCATGAGAGAGGAACAGTTTTCAGGGTGACTCTTGTCTTGTAATGAGAGAGGGACCGTTTTCAGAGTGACTCTTGTCTTGTAGTAAGTAATGAGAGAGGAACAGTTTTCAGGGTGACTCTTGTCTTGTAATGAGAGAGGAACAGTTTTCAGGGTGACTCTTGTCTTGTAATGAGTGAAGAACAGTTTTCAGAGTGACTCTTGTCTTGTAATGAGAGAGGAACAGTTTTCAGGGTAACTCTTGTCTTGTAGTAAGTCATGAGAGAGGAACAGTTTTCAGGGTGACTCTTGTCTTGTAATGAGAGAGGAACCGTTTTCAGAGTGACTCTTGTCTTGTAGTAAGTAATGAGAGAGGAACAGTTTTCAGGGTGACTCTTGTCTTGTAATGAGAGAGGAACAGTTTTCAGGGTGACTCTTGTCTTGTAATGAGTGAAGAACAGTTTTCAGAGTGACTCTTGTCTTGTAATGAGAGCGGAACAGTTTTCAGGGTAAATCTTGTCTTCTAGTAAGTCATGAGAGAGGAACAGCTTTCAGGGTGACTCTTGTCTTGTAATGAGAAGAACCATTTTCAGAGTGACTCTTGTCTTGTAATGAGAGAGGAACAGTTTTCAGAGTGACTCTTGTCTTGTAATGAGAGAGGAACAGTTTTCAGGGTGACTCTTGTCTTGTAATGAGAGAGGAACATTTTTCAGGGTGACTTGTCTTGTAATGAGAGAGGAACAGTTTTCAGGGTGACTCTTGTCTTGTAGTCAGCAATGAGAAAGGAACAGTTTTCAGGGTGACTCTTGTCTTGTAATGAGAGAGGAACAGTTTTCAGGGTGACTCTTGTCTTGTCATAAGAGAGGAACAGTTTTTAGGGTGACTCTTGTCTTGTAATGAGAGAGGAACAGTTTTCAGAGTGACTCTTGTCTTGTAATGAGAGAGGAACAGTTTTCAGGGTAACTCTTGTCTTGTAGTAAGTCATGAGAGAGGAACAGTTTTCAGGGTGTCTCTTGTCTTGTAATGAGAGAGGAACCGTTTTCAGAGTGACTCTTGTCTTGTAATGATAGAGGAACCGTTTTCAGAGTGACTTGTCTTGTAGTAAGTAATGAGAGAGGAACAGTTTTCAGGGTGACTCTTGTCTTGTAATGAGAGAGGAACAGTTTTCAGGGTGACTCTTGTCTTGTAATGAGTGAAGAACAGTTTTCAGAGTGACTCTTGTCTTGTAATGAGAGAGGAACAGTTTTCAGGGTAAATCTTGTCTTGTAGTAAGGCATGAGAGAGGAACAGCTTTCAGGGTGACTCTTGTCTTGTAATGAGAGAGGAACCGTTTTCAGAGTGACTCTTGTCTTGTAATGAGAGAGGAACAGTTTTCAGAGTGACTCTTGTCTTGTAATGAGAGAGGAACAGTTTTCAGGGTGACTCTTGTCTTGTAATGAGAGAGGCACAGTTTTCAGGGTGACTCTTGTCTTGTAGTAAGTAATGAGAGTGGAACAGTTTTCAGAGTGACTCTTGTCTTGTAGTAAGTAATGAGAGAGGAACAGTTTTCAGGGTGACTCTTGTCTTGTAATGAGAGAGGAACAGTTTTCAGGGTGACTTGTCTTGTAATGAGAGAGGAACAGTTTTCAGGGTGACTCTTGTCTTGTAGTCAGCAATGAGAAAGGAACAGTTTTCAGGGTGACTCTTGTCTTGTAATGAGAGAGGAACAGTTTTCAGGGTGACTCTTGTCTTGTCATAAGAGAGGAACAGTTTTCAGGGTGACTCTTGTCTTGTAATGAGAGAGGAACAGTTTTCAGAGTGACTCTTGTCTTGTAATGAAAGAGGAACAGTTTTCAGGGTAACTCTTGTCTTGTAGTAAGTCATGAGAGAGGAACAGTTTTCAGGGTGACTCTTGTCTTGTAATGAGAGAGGAACAGTTTTCAGGGTGACTCTTGTCTTGTAGTAAGTAATGAGAGTGGAACAGTTTTCAGAGTGACTCTTGTCTTGTAGTAAGTAATGAGAGAGGAACAGTTTTCAGGGTGACTCTTGTCTTGTAATGAGAGAGGAACAGTTTTCAGGGTGACTCTTGTCTTGTCATAAGAGAGGAACAGTTTTCAGGGTGACTCTTGTCTTGTAATGAGAGAGGAACAGTTTTCAGAGTGACTCTTGTCTTGTAATGAGAGAGGAACAGTTTTCAGAGTGACTCTTGTCTTGTAGTAAGTAATGAGAGAGGAACAGTTTTCAGGGTGACTCTTGTCTTGTAATGAGAGAGGAACAGTTTTCAGGGTGACTTGTCTTGTAATGAGAGAGGAACAGTTTTCAGGGTGACTCTTGTCTTGTAGTCAGCAATGAGAAAGGAACAGTTTTCAGGGTGACTCTTGTCTTGTAATGAGAGAGGAACAGTTTTCAGGGTGACTCTTGTCTTGTCATAAGAGAGGAACAGTTTTCAGGGTGACTCTTGTCTTGTAATGACAGAGGAACAGTTTTCAGAGTGACTCTTGTCTTGTAATGAAAGAGGAACAGTTTTCAGGGTAACTCTTGTCTTGTAGTAAGTCATGAGAGAGGAACAGTTTTCAGGGTAACTCTTGTCTTGTAGTAAGTCATGAGAGAGGCACAGTTTTCAGGGTGACTCTTGTCTTGCAATGAGAGAGGAACAGTTTTCAGAGTGACTCTTGTCTTGTAATGAGAGAGGAACCGTTTTCAGAGTGACTCTTGTCTTGTAATGAGAGAGGCACAGTTTTCAGGGTAAATCTTGTCTTGTAGTAAGTCATGAGAGAGGAACAGCTTTCAGGGTGACTCTTGTCTTGTAATGAGAGAGGAACCGTTTTCAGAGTGACTCTTGTCTTGTAATGAGAGAGGAACAGTTTTCAGAGTGACTCTTGTCTTGTAATGAGAGAGGAACAGTTTTCAGGGTGACTCTTGTCTTGTAATGAGAGAGGAACAGTTTTCAGGGTGACTCTTGTCTTGTAGTAAGTAATGAGAGTGGAACAGTTTTCAGAGTGACTCTTGTCTTGTAGTAAGTAATGAGAGAGGAACAGTTTTCAGGGTGACTCTTGTCTTGTAATGAGAGAGGAACAGTTTTCAGGGTGACTTGTCTTGTAATGAGAGAGGAACAGTTTTCAGGGTGACTCTTGTCTTGTAGTCAGCAATGAGAAAGGAACAGTTTTCAGGGTGACTCTTGTCTTGTAATGAGAGAGGAACAGTTTTCAGGGTGACTCTTGTCTTGTCATAAGAGAGGAACAGTTTTCAGGGTGACTCTTGTCTTGTAATGAGAGAGGAACAGTTTTCAGAGTGACTCTTGTCTTGTAATGAGAGAGGAACAGTTTTCAGGGTAACTCTTGTCTTGTAGTAAGTCATGAGAGAGGAACAGTTTTCAGGGTGACTCTTGTCTTGTAATGAGAGAGGAACCGTTTTCAGAGTGACTCTTGTCTTGTAATGAGAGAGGAACAGTTTTCAGAGTGACTCTTGTCTTGTAATGAGAGAGGAACAGTTTTCAGGGTAAATCTTGTCTTGTAGTAAGTCATGAGAGAGGAACAGCTTTCAGGGTGACTCTTGTCTTGTAATGAGAGAGGAACAGTTTTCAGGGTGACTCTTGTCTTGTAATGAGAGAGGGACAGTTTTCAGGGTGACTCTTGTCTTGTAGTAAGTCATGAGAGAGGAACAGTTTTCAGGGTGACTCTTGTCTTGTAATGAGAGAGGGACCGTTTTCAGAGTGACTCTTGTCTTGTAATGAGAGAGGAACAGTTTTCAGAGTGACTCTTGTCTTGTAATGAGAGAGGAACAGTTTTCAGGGTGACTCTTTTCTTGTAATGAGAGAGGAACAGTTTTCAGGGTGACTCTTGTCTTGTAGTAAGTAATGAGAGTGGAACAGTTTTCAGAGTGTCTCTTGTCTTGTAATGAGAGAGGAACAGTTTTCAGGGTGACTCTTGTCTTGTAATAAGAGAGGAACAGTTTTCAGGGTGACTCTTGTCTTGTAATGAGAGAGGAACAGTTTTCAGAGTGACTCTTGTCTTGTAATTAGAGAGGAACAGTTTTCAGGGTGACTCTTGTCTTATAATGAGAGAGGAACAGTTTTCAGAGTGACTCTTGTCTTGTAATGAGAGAGGAACAGTTTTCAGGGTGACTCTTGTCTTGTAATGAGAGAGGAACAGTTTTCAGAGTGACTCTTGTCTTGTAATGAGAGAGGAACAGTTTTCAGGGTGACTCTTGTCTTGTAGTAAGTAATGAGAGAGGAACAGTTTTCAGAGTGACTCTTGTCTTGTAATGAGAGAGGAACAGTTTTCAGGGTGACTCTTGTCTTGTAGTAAGTAATGAGAGAGGAACAGTTTTCAGGGTAACTCTTGTCTTGTAGTAAGTAATGAGAGAGGAACAGTTTTCAGGGTAACTCTTGTCTTGTAGTAAGTAATGAGAGAGGAACAGTTTTCAGGGTGACTCTTGTCTTGTAATAAGAGAGGAACAGTTTTCAGCGTGACTCTTGTCTTGTAATGAGAGAGGAACAGTTTTCAGGGTAACTCTTGTCTTGTAATGAGAGAGGAACCGTTTTCAGAGTGACTCTTGTCTTGTAATGAGAGAGGAACATTTTCAGAGTGACTCTTGTCTTGTAGTAAGTAATGAGAGAGGAACAGTTTTCAGGGTGACTCTTGTCTTGTAATGAGAGAGGAACAGTTTTCAGGGTGACTCTTGTCTTGTAATGAGAGAGGGACAGTTTTCAGGGTGACTCTTGTCTTGTAGTAAGTCATGAGAGAGGAACAGTTTTCAGGGTGACTTGTCTTGTAATGAGAGAGGAACCGTTTTCAGAGTGACTCTTGTCTTGTAATGAGAGAGGAACAGTTTTCAGAGTGACTCTTGTCTTGTAATGAGAGAGGGACAGTTTTCAGGGTGACTCTTGTCTTGTAATGAGAGAGGAACCGTTTTCAGAGTGACTCTTGTCTTGTAATGAGAGAGGAACAGTTTTCAGAGTGACTCTTGTCTCGTAGTAAGTAATGAGAGAGGAACAGTTTTCAGGGTGACTCTTGTCTTGTAATGAGAGAGGGACAGTTTTCAGGGTGACTCTTGTCTTGTAGTCAGCAATGAGAGAGGAACAGTTTTCTGAGTGACTCTTGTCTTGTAAATGAGTGAAGAACAGTTTTCAGAGTGACTCTTGTCTTGTAATGAGAGAGGAACAGTTTTCAGGGTAACTCTTGTCTTGTAGTAAGTCATGAGAGAGGAACAGTTTTCAGGGTGACTCTTGTCTTGTAACGAGAGAGGAACCATTTTCAGAGTGACTCTTGTCTTGTAATGAGAGAGGAACAGTTTTCAGGGTGACTCTTGTCTTGTAATGAGAGAGGAACAGTTTTCAGGGTGACTCTTGTCTTGTAATGAGAGAGGAACAGTTTTCAGGGTGACTCTTGTCTTGTAGTCAGCAATGAGAGAGGACCAGTTTTCTGAGTGACTCTTGTCTTGTAATGAGAGAGGAACAGTTTTCAGGGTGACTCTTGTCTTGTAATGAGAGAGGAACAGTTTTCAGAGTGACTCTTGTCTTGTAATGAGAGAGGAACAGTTTTCAGGGTGACTCTTGTCTTGTAGTCAGCAATGAGAGAGGAACAGTTTTCTGAGTGACTCTTGTCTTGTAATGAGAGAGGAACAGTTTTCAGAGTGACTCTCGTCTTGTAATGAGAGAGGCACAGTTTTCAGAGTGACTCTTGTCTTGTAATGAGAGAGGAACAGTTTTCAGGGTGACTCTTGTCTTGTAGTCAGCAATGAGAGAGGAACAGTTTTCTGAGTGACTCTTGTCTTGTAATGAGAGAGGAACAGTTTTCAGAGTGACTCTCGTCTTGTAATGAGAGAGGAACAGTTTTCAGGGTGACTCTTGTCTTGTAATGAGAGAGGAACAGTTTTCAGGATGACTCTTGTCTTGTAATGAGAGAGGAACAGTTTTCAGAGTGACTCTTGTCTTGTAATGAGAGAGGAACAGTTTTCAGGGTGACTCTTGTCTTGTAGTCAGCAATGAGAGAGGAACAGTTTTCTGAGTGACTCTTGTCTTGTAATGAGAGAAGAACAGTTTTCAGAGTGACTCTTGTCTTGTAGTAAGTAATGAGAGAGGAACAGTTTTCAGGATGACTCTTGTCTTGTAATGAGAGAGGAACAGTTTTCAGAGTGACTCTTGTCTTGTAATGAGAGAGGAACAGTTTTCAGGGTGCCTTATTGCCACCTAATCATGGAGACAGATAGAGAATGTAGCTACTTTTAATGAGTAGGGTCATCCAAGTTGAACCCCTTAGTCAGAGTCTACCTGCCTTTCACCCTATATACTTAAAACATGCCGCAGAAAATCTGCCAGGAGTGGTCCAACAGTCCCACTGGGTCGGCAATGAGGGATATTTGGTCAGCGTTGCCAAACTCTCCCCACCCCACCCACCCCACCATCTATCAATCAGACTCAGCACCCGTTCTCGTGACGGTTTCTGCCACACTGTCTTGAGTTTTGACAAGCTGTCATGAAAAGATTGCATCATACTGAGTGATGACCTGACTGTCTCTGTGATTGGCAGGTGTTTTTTCTCCCGGGCCAATGAGGTGGGGGCTGGTTTGGAGACATGACCCCCTGTTGACTCTCTGACTGACAGACAGACAGGCAGCTCTAGCTTCTAACATGGGGAACATTTCTGTTTGTTTATCAACTGTTTATTTCCAAACCTTTACTTGAGAAGCTAACAGTACAGTGCTGTACGGCAGTATTGGCTAATCCCTTGAGAAGCTAACAGTACAGTGCTGTACGGCAGTATTGGCTAATCCCTTGAGAAACTAACAGTACAGTGCTGTACGGCAGTATCGGCTAATCCCTTGAGAAGCTAACAGTACAGTGCTGTACGGCAGTATTGGCTAATCCCTTGAGAAACTAACAGTACAGTGCTGTACGGCAGTATTGGCTAATCCCTTGATAAGCTAACAGTACAGTGCTGTACGGCAGTATCGGCTAATCCCTTGAGAAGCTAACAGTACAGTGCTGTATGGCAGTATCGGCTAATCCCTTGAGAAGCTAACAGTACAGTGCTGTACGGCAGTATCGGCTAATCCCTTGAGAAGCTAACAGTACAGTGCTGTATGGCAGTATCGGCTAATCCCTTGAGAAGCTAACAGTACAGTGCTGTACGGCAGTATCGGCTAATCCCTTGAGAAGCTAACAGTACAGTGCTGTACGGCAGTATCGGCTAATCCCTTGAGAAGCTAACAGTACAGTGCTGTACGGCAGTATCGGCTATTCCCTTGCAGTGGCCAAAGGGATAGGGTAATAGGGTAGACTCTTCCATTGGTTGAGTAACAGGGGAGAAGAAAAGGAGCGGAGGAGAAGAGGAGGGGAGAAGATGAGAGGAGGAGATGAGAGGGGAAATGGGGAGGAGAGGATAGGGGCCAGCCTGGAGGCACCCTAAGAGTAGACTAGAAGAGGATAAGGAATGGGAGGGCTGTGCCTCGTTAAGGCATGAGAAACTGTGGAGGAGAAATCCAAATCTAGACCTTGAGAAATAACCTTGGTGATTAGAGCCTCTTGAATCACTCTCTCTCCACCCCCCTTTCTCTCTCTCTCTCTCTCTCTCTCTCTCTCTCTCTCTCTCTCTCTCTCTCTCTCTCTCTCTCACTCTCACTCTCACTCTCTCCCTCGCCTCAGCAATCTAAGTGACTCCAGATAAAGGCTGTGGTGTCAAATTCTCTCTGTGTTTTTTCCCTCTTTGATACACATTAATCCCTGTCATTGATTACAAATTTACAAGCTTAGGTTCAGCTTATCACAATAAGCCTCTACCTGCTTTGAACCTCCCTACAGCTTCATGCATCACCGCATACTGTATATCTAACACGGAGGAAGGAGACTGTGGTGAGGAGCTATAGGAAGACGGGCTCATTGTAATGGCTGGAATGGAATCAATGGAATGGAGCCAACGTTTCCATGCGTTTCCATGCGTTACAATGAGTCCGTCCCACCAGCCTCCTCTGATCTCACACCACAACATCAAATATTTTGACACTTCTACAGCCCTATACTTTGTGCTTCTGTAAATATGATTGTCCTTTAAACAACATGGTACGCTATGAACACTCATTACAATGTGTGCCTGTATTGGTTTTGGAAAGTGATTTATGTTCTGTTTAGCTGCAGTATTGTTTGAAACAAGGCCCTGGAACTGCGTGTGAAAAGCAACAGCGAAGGCAGAGTGTGTTAATAAGTGACGAGCAGTACATCCATTCATTCAAATTGGTGCTAATGGCTGACTATTTAAGAGACAATTAATTGCTAGGGGCCAAATGCACAGTGGTGGGTAATGTTGTCACAACATTCCCATTAATTCCCTGTGTGTGGATGGAGTGTGTATGTGGGTGTTAGTGAATATTACCTGGAGTTTCTCTAGGTCCGTATTTTGCTTATATAGCAAATGAAGGGTTTCTGGATCTACCAGTGGCGCAGCGGTCTAAGGCACTGCCCTGCAGTGCTAGAGGCTTTATTACAGATCCGGGTTCATTCCTGGGCTGTGCCACAATCAGCTATGGCTGTGAGTCCCATAGGTCAGCACACAATTGGCCCAGTGTTGTCTGGGTTAGGGGAGGGTTTGGCCCAGTGTTGTCTGGGTTAGGGGAGGGTTTGCCCCAGTGTTGTCTGGGTTAGGGGAGGGTTTGGCCCAGTGTTGTCTGGGTTAGGGGAGGGTTTGGCCCAGTGTTGTCTGGGTTAGGGGAGGGTTTGGCCCAGTGTTGTCTGGTTTGGCCCAGTGTTGTCTGGGTTAGGGAGGGTTTGGCCCAGTGTTGTCTGGGTTAGGGGAGGGTTTGGCCCAGTGTTGTCTGGGTTAGGGGAGGGTTTGGCCCAGTGTTGTCTGGGTTAGGGGAGGGTTTGGCCAGGGGGGATTCTAGGCAGAGTTGCAATAAAAAGCCATATCTCAGACTGGCCAATAAAAAGACAATATTAATATGGGCAAAAGAACACAGACACTGGACAGAGGAAATCTGCCTAAAAGGGCAGCATTCCGGAGTCGCCTCTTCACTGTTTAAAAAAATATATATATATTTCACCTTTATTTAACCAGGTAGGCAAGTTCAGAACAAGTTCTCATTTACAATTGCGACCTGGCCAAGATAAAGCAAAGCAGTTCGACACATACAACGACACAGAGTTACACATGGAGTAAAACAAACATACAGTCAATAATACAGGATAAACAAGTCTATATACGATGTGAGCAAATGAGGTGAGATAAGGGAGGTAAAGGCAAAAAAAGGCCATGGTGGCAAAGTAAATACAATATAGCAAGTAAAACACTGGAATGGTAGATTTGCAGTGGAAGAATGTACAAAGTAGAAATAAAAATAATGAGGTGCAAAGGAGCAAATTAAATTAATTAATTAAATACAGTAGGGAAAGAGGTAGCTGTTTGGGCTAAATTATAGGTGGGCTATCTACAGGTGCAGTAATCTGTGAGCTGCTCTGACAGTTGGTGCTTAAAGCTAGTGAGGGAGATAAGTGTTTCCAGTTTCAGAGATTTTTGTAGTTTGTTCCAGTCATTGGCAGCAGAGAACTGGAAGGAGAGGCGGCCAAAGAAAGAATTGGTTTTGGGGGTGACTAGAGAGATATACCTGCTGGAGCGTGTGCTACAGGTGGGAGATGCTATGGTGACCAGCGAGCTGAGATAAGGGGGGATTTTACCTAGCAGGGTCTTGTAGATGACATGGAGCAAGTGGGTTTGGTGACGAGTATGAAGCGAGGGCCAGCCAACGAGTGTGTACAGGTCGCAATGGTGGGTAGTATATGAGGCTTTGGTGACAGAACGGATTGCACTGTGATAGACTGCATCCAATTTGTTGAGAAGGGTATTGGAGGCTATTTTGTAAATGACATCGCCAAAGTCGAGGATTGGTAGGATGGTCAGTTTTACAAGGGTATGTTTGGCAGCATGAGTGAAGGATGCTTTGTTGTGAAATTCTAGATTTAACTTTGGATTGGAGATGTTTGATATGGGTCTGGAAGGAGAGTTTACAGTCTAACCATACACCTAAGTATTTGTAGTTGTCCACGTATTCTAAGTCAGAACCGTCCAGAGTAGTGATGTTGGACAGGCGGGCAGGTGCAGGTAGCGATCGGTTGAAGAGCATGCATTTAGTTTTACTTTTAAGAGCAGTTGGATGCCACGGAAGGAGAGTTGTATGGCATTGAAGCTCGCCTGAAGGTTAGTTAACATAGTGTCCAAAGAAGGGCCAGAAGTATACAGAATGGTGTTGTCTGCGTAGAGGTGGATCAGAGAATCACCAGCATCAAGAGCGACATCATTGATGTATACAGAAAAAAGAGTCGGCCTGAGAATTTAACTTCTTATGGCTGGGGGGCAGTATTGAGTAGCTTGGATAAATAAGTTGCCCAGACTAAAGTACCTGATATGCATATTATTAGTAGAGTTGGATAGAAAACACTCTGCAGTTTCTAAAACTGTTTGAATGATGTCTGTGAGTATAACAGAACTCATATGGCAGGCAGAAACCTGAGAAAAAATCCAAACAGGAAGTGGGAAATCTGAGGTTTGTAGTTTTTCAACTCTTTGCCTATCCAAGATACAGTGTAAATTTGGTCCGATTGCACTTCCTATGGCTTCCACTAGATGTCAACAGCTTCTACTGTGAAGGAGGAGAGAATGAGAGCTGATTGAATACGAGGTCTGCCAGAGTGCCATGAGCTCATTCAGGCGCGCTCCCGTGAGAGGGAGCTGTGTTCCATTGCATTTCTAAAGATGTTTTGGAAGCAAAACATTACTGAACGTAACGAGCCAATGTAAATTGAGATTTTTGGATATAAATATGAACTTTATCGAACAAAAATACATGTATTGAATAACATGAATTCCTAAGAGTGTCATCCGATGAGGATCATCAAAGGTTAGTGATTCATTTTATCTCTATTTGTGATTTTTGTGACTCCTCTCTTTGGCTGGAAAAATGACTGTGTTTTTCCGTGACTAGGTAATGACCTAACATAATCGTTTGGTGTGCTTTTGTCGTAAAGCCTTTTTGATATAGGACACTGGTGGGATTAACAACAAGTTTATCTTTAAAATGGTGTAAAATACTTGCATGTTTGAGGAATTTGAATTAATCCTGATTAATCCTGTGGCACCCTCATAGAGACTGCCAGAGGTTCGGACAACAGGCCCTCCGATTTGACACACTAAACTCTATCACTGTAGAGCCTCTAGCCCTGCTCAATATGCCTTAACCAACCATGTTATCCCACCTCCTACATATGCGATGACATCACCTAGTTTAAACGTCTCTAGAGACTTTAGCTCTCTCATCATTACTCAATGCCTAGGTTTACCTCCAATGTACTCGCACCCTACCTTACCTTTGTTTGTACACTATGCCTTGAATCTATGCTATCATGCCCAGAAACAGGCTCTTTTTACTCTCTGTTCCGAACATGCTAGACGGACAGTTCGTATAGCCTTTAGCCATACCCTTATCCTACTTCTCCTCTGTTCTTCTGATGATGTAGAGGTTAATCCAGGACCTGTAGTGCCTAGCTCCACTCCCACTCCCCAGGTGCTCTCATTTGTTGACTTCTGTAACCGTAAAAGCCTTGGTTTCATGCATGTTAACATTAGAAGCCTCCTCCCTAAGTTTGTTTTACTCACTGCTTTAGCACACCCTGCTAACCCGGATGTCTTAGCTGTGTCTGACTCCTGTCTTAGGAAAACCACCAAAAACCTTGAAATCTCCATTGCTAATTAAAACATTTTCCGCCAAGATAGACCTGCCAAAGGGGGCGGTGTTGCAATCTACTGCAAAGATAGCCTGCAGAGTTCTGTATTACTATCCAAGTCTGTACCCAAACAATTCAAGCTTCTACTTCTAAAAATACACCTTGCCAGGAACAAGTCTCTCACTGATTGCCGCTTGCTATAGACCTCCCTCTGCCCCCAGCTGTGCCCTCGATACCATATGTGAATTGATTGCGCCCCATCTATCTTCTGAGCTCGTACTACTAGGTGACCTAAACTGGGACATGCTTAACACCCCAGCCATCCTACAATCCAAGCTTGATGCCCTCAATCTCACACAAATGATCAATAAACCTACAAGGTACAACTCCAAATCCGTAAACACGGGCACCCTCATAGATGTCATCCTAACTAACCTGCCCTCTGCTGTTTTCAATCAAGATCTCAGCGATCGCTGCCTCGTTGCCTGCATCCGCAATGGGTCTGCGACCAAACGACCACCCCTCATCACTGTCAAACGCTCATCACTGTCAAACGCAGGCCTTCCTAATTGACCTGGCCGGGGTATCCTGGAATGACATTGACCTCATCCCGTCAGTAGATGATGCCTGGCTATTCTTTAAAAGTGCCTTCCTCACAATCTTAAATAAGCATGCCCCATTCAAAAGAAAGAAGAACTAGGAATGGATATAGTCCTTGGTTCACTCCATACCTGTCTGCCCTTGACCAGCACAAAAACATCCTGTGGCGTTCTGCATTAGCATCGAATAGCCCCTGTGATATGCAGCTTTTCAGGGAAGTTAGGAACAAATATACACAGGCAGTTAGGAAAGCTAAGGATAGCTTTTTCAAACAGAAATTTGCATCCTGTAGTACTAACTCAAAAAAGTTCTGGGACACTGTCAAGTCCATGCAGAATAAGAGCACCTCCTCCCAGCTGCCCACTGCTCTGAGGCTAGGAAACACTGTCACCACCGATATATCCACTATAATTGAGAATTTCAATAAGCATTTCTCTACGGCTGGCCATGCTTTCCACCTGGCTTCCCCTACCCCGGTCAACTGCCCAGCACCCTCCACAGCAACCCGCCAAAGCCCCCACCATTTCTCCTTTACCCAAATCCAGATAGCTGATGTTCTGAAAGAGCTGCAAAATCTGGACCCCTACAAATCAGCCGGGCTAGACAATCTGGACCCTCTCTTTCTAAAATTATCTGCCGAAATTGTTGCTATTACTAGCCTGTTCAACCTCTCTTTCGTATCGTCTGAGATTCCCAAAGATTGGAAAGCTGCTGCGGTCATCCCCCTCTTCAAAGGGGGTGACACTCTAGACCCAAACTGCTACAGACCTATATCTATTCTACCCTGTCTTTCTAAGGTCTTCGAGAGCCAAGTTAACAAACAGATTACCGACCATTTTGAATCCCACTGTACCTTCTCCACTATGCAATCTGGTTTCAGAGCATGGGTCATGGGTGCACCTGGTCATGGGTGCACCTCAAACACGCTCAAGGTCCTAAACGACAGGCTGCTTTAGATTTTGGGGATTTGATTTATTAGGATCTCCATGGCAATGCCAAAGGCTTACTGGGGTCCGACATATAACGAAAAGACTTTACAGACACATTACAGACACTTGCACTATATAAAATGGAAGGGAGTTCCATGTACTCATGACTCTGTATAATACTGTACGTTTCCTTGAACTTGTCCTGGACCTGGGGACTGTGAAAATAGTCCTGGTGACATGTCTGGTGGGGTAAGTGTTTGTGTCAGTGCTGTGTGTAAGTGGACTATGCAAACAATTTGGAATTCCCAACACATTAATGTTTCTTATAAAAACAGGAAGTGATGCAGTCAGTCTTTTCTCTCCTCTTAGCCAAGACAAACTGGCATGCATAGTATGAATATCAGCCCTCTGATTAAAACGAAGAGCATATTTACAACTGTTGAATCTCTATGTGACCATGACAGTTTCCAGTCAAACGTGACACCAAGTAATTTAGTCCCCTCAGCATGTTCAACAGCCACACCATGCATTACAAATTCAGCTGAGGTCTAGAACTTTGATTTTTATCAAATACAATGCTCTTAGTTTAGAGATGTTCAGGACCAGTCTATTACTGGCCATCCATACCAAAACAGACTGCAACTCTTTGTTAAGGGTTTCGGTGACTTCGTCAGTTGTGATTGCTGATGCGTATATGGTTGAATCATCAGCATATATGGACGCACATGCTTTGATTAACGCCAGTGGCAGGTCATTTGTAAAAATAGAAAAGAGTAGAGGGCCTAGAGAGCTGCCCTGCGGTACACCACACTTTACATGTTTGACATTAGAGAAGCTTCCATTAAAGAAAGCCCTCTGAGTTATATTAGATAGATAGCTCTGTATCCACGATATGGCAGAGGTTGAAAAGCCATAACACATATGTTTTCTCAACAACAGGTTATGGTCAATAATTTCAAAGGTTGTACTGAAATCTAACAGTACAGGTCCCACAATCTTCTTATTATCACTTTATTTCAATCAATAATCAGTAATTTGTGTCACCGCAGTACATGCTCTTCTTTTTAAGCATGCTGAAAATCTGTTGTTAATTTCTTTACGTAGAAGTAACATTGTATTTGGTCAAACACTATTTTTTCAAAACCAGTAAAGGCAGCTTTACCATTCTTGGGTAGCAGAATGATGATGGCTTCCCTCCAGGCCTGAAGACAAAGACTTTCCTCTAGGCTCAGATAGAAGATACTGTGTGACAGATAGGAGTGGATCCTCAGTAGCTTTCCATCTATGTCTATGCCAGGAGGTTTGTCATTATTTTACCTTTGTTTAACTAGGCAAGTCAGTTAAGAATAAATTATTGTTTTCAATGACAGCCTAGAAACAGTGGGTTAACTGTCTTGTTCAGGGGCAGAACGACAGATTTTTACCTTGTCAGCTTAGGGATTCGATCTTGCAAACTTTCGGTTGCTAGTCCAACGCTCTAACCACTAGGCTACCAGTCGCCCCATCATTGATCGGTAATAATAATTATTTCACCTCTCCCACACTAACTTTACAAAATTCTAACTTTTCTTTCATTATTCGTTTTTTATATATGAATACGATGGCTGTTCGTTGTTGACATTTCCTGTCCAAGTTTGCCCACTTTGCCAATGAAGTAATCATTAAAATAATTGGCAACATCAAATGGTTTTGTGATTAATAAGCCATCTGATTCGATGAAAGTTGGAGTTGAATTTGTCTTTCGGCCCATAATTCCATTTAAAGTTGTTTTTCTTTATATTATTGATCTTGGCTTCATAATACAGTTTCTTCTTCTTTTTGTTGAGTTTAGTCACATCATTTCTCAATTTGCAGTAAGTCAGATGTGCAGCCAGACGTATTAGCCACTCCTTTTCCCCCATCTCTTTCAACCATACAGTTTTTCAATTCCTCATCAATCCATGGAGCCTTAACAGTTCTAACAGTCAGTTTCTTAACAGGTGCCTGTTTATCAATAATTGGAAGAAGCAATTTCATAAATTCATCAAGTGCTGCGTCTGGATGCTCCTCATTAATCACATCAGACCAACAAATATTTTTAACATCCACATAAGAGTGACAGCTAAATATTTTGTATGATCTCTTATAAACTATTTTAACTTTTGGAACGTTGACTTTCCTGGATATAGCCGCTATATTGTGATAACTGCATCCAATGGGTACAGCTTTAGAACGACGTTTTTCAGTTTCCTGAGGTTGAAGAGGTGCTGTTGCACCTTCTTCCCACACTATCTGAGTGGATGGACCATTTCAAGTTGTCAGTGATGTGCAATAAGAGGAACTTTTCACCCTCTCCACTGCGGCCCTGTCAATGTGGATGGGGGCGTGCCCCCTCTGCTGTCTCCTGAAGTCCATGACGTTAGGGGAGAGGTTATTTTCCTGGCACCACTCCACTAGGGCCCTCACCTCCTCACTGCAGGCTGTCTCCTCGTTGTTGGTAATCATGCCTACCATTGTTGTGTCATCTAAAAACTTGATTGAGTTGCTGACAACCGAATTTATACGGTTTTCTGGGAAACTGCTAATTCAACCTAGCTTCCTTTTCTGCTGAAAACTGGATATGGGAACTCTGCTCAGGGATGTTCTTTTATGCCTGCTAGTTTCTCTCAGTAGAGCCAATTCTACTTCTCATTTTATTTTTGTATTTTTTAAAACTTCAATACATCTCTCTCTTGTCTCTCTCACAGTTTGAATTCCCAACTACTGTTGTCTTGCCTCCCACCAATTATCCTCCTGTATTTTGCTCTCCCACTCTTCTTCCTCCTGTATTTCCCTCTCCCACTCCTCTTCCTCCCTCTGTGTGTGTGTGTGCGTACATGCATGCATGCTCCGTGAGAGGGTCTCTGAGAGATTGATGTTGGACCTACGCACACACTGAGAGAGCAGCAGCTGGCTGAATCTGAGCTATCGATCAGGCACAGAGCATTTACACTGCCAGACTGCTGGGCCTTTGTGGATTGAGATTATTTCACAATTATTACAGGAGGCAGATGCTTGTCAGGAGATGCTCTCTGTCAAGGTTCGACTGTTGGAGTACTGCAGTCTCTCTCTCTCTCTCTCTCTCTCTCTCTCTCTCTCTCTCTCTCTCTCTCTCCCCGCATCACTGCCT
>NC_088410.1:90365841-90380841 GCF_034236695.1 Oncorhynchus nerka
GCATCTGAAACAGAAAACCAAGGAACCTTGTTGTTGACAGACGCTACTGACTGTGAACACTGGTCTAGCTGTGACCTGACTTCAGCTTAGACGTGGGGCCAGTGGCGCAATGGATAACGTGTCTGACTACGGATCAGAAGATTCTAGGTTCGACTCCTGGCTGGCTCAATACATTATTTAATTGACTGAAATCAAGCTGGGAATGATACTGTATACCTTTCAGTGCTTCTGGCTGTTCTCACTTCAAACAATTTTAGAAACGGATTTCATCTTTTGGACATTCCCCAACATTTCTGAATTTTAAAAAATGATGTTAAGTTTTGAAACGATGTTTTTTTCGCATCTTCAAACAAATCTCTGAGAAAAAAAGATGTAGCTTTAAAAATCCAACAGGCATAATGTCAACATTTAAAAGATTTGTCTGTGATGTGTTTTTAAGTATGTGTCTTCCCATATGGTCTAGCGGTTAGGATTCCTGGTTTTCACCCAGGTGGCCCGGGTTCAACTCCCGGTATGGGAAAGAATATCTTGTCGTTAGGTACGCACTTGTGTAACAACAGATGCAGCAGTTTTACACAACACAACAATATTCCCTCAGCAACAGGAAATGTGACATGTTATGTAGATTCAAATTATACAAGGCTTTTTAAACGTTGAATACACTTCATGGCTGCATTTCTTGCTCTGCAGTAAAATTCATGCAACAACAGGAGGATCAAATTAAGATATGCATCTGAAACAGAAAACCAAGGAACCTTGTTGTTGACAGACGCTATGACTGTGTACACTGGTCTAGCTGTGACCTGACTTCAGCTTAGACGTGGGGCCAGTGGCGCAATGGATAACGTGTCTGACTACGGATCAGAAGATTCTAGGTTCGACTCCTGGCTGGCTCAATACTTTATTTAATTGACTGAAATCAAGCTGGGAATGATACTGTATACCTTTCAGTGCTTCTGGCTGTTCTCACTTCAAACACATTTTAGACGGATTTCACCTTGACATTCCCCAACATCTCTGAGAAAAAAGATGTAGCTTTTAAATCCAACAGGCATAATGTCAACATTTAAAGATGTGTCTGTGATGTGTATTTTAAGTATGTAAATTCCCATATGTTCTAGCGGTTAGGATTCCTGGTTTTCACCCAGGTGGCCAGGGTTCAACTCCCGGTATGGGAAAGAATATCTTGTCGTTAGGTACGCACTTGTGTAACAACAGATGCAGCAGTTTCACACAACACAACAATATTCCCTCAGCAACAGGAAATGTGACATGTTATGTAGATTCAAATTATACAAGGCTTTTTAAACGTTGAATACACTTCATGGCTGCATTTCTTGCTCTGCAGTAAAATTCATGCAACAACAGGAGGATCAAATTAAGATATGCATCTGAAACAGAAAACCAAGGAACCTTGTTGTTGACAGACGCTATGACTGTGTACACTGGTCTAGCTGTGACCTGACTTCAGCTTAGATGTGGGCCAGTGGCGCAATGGATAACGTGTCTGACTACGGATCAGAAGATTCTAGGTTCGACTCCTGGCTGGCTCAATACATTATTTAATTGACTGAAATCAAGCTGGGAATGATACTGTATACCTTTCAGTGCTTCTGGCTGTTCTCACTTCAAACACATTTTAGACGGATTTCATCTGGACATTCCCCAACATCTCTGAGAAAAAAAGATGTAGCTTTTAAATCCAACAGGCATAATGTCAACATTTAAAGATTTGTCTGTGATGTGTATTTTAAGTATGTGTCTTCCCATATGGTCTAGCGGTTAGGATTCCTGGTTTTCACCCAGGTGGCCCGGGTTCAACTCCCGGTATGGGAAAGAATATCTTGTCGTTAGGTACGCACTTGTGTAACAACAGATGCAGCAGTTTCACACAACACAACAATATTCCCACAGCAACAGGAAATGTGACATGTTATGTAGATTCAAATTATACAAGGCTTTTTAAACGTTGAATACACTTCATGGCTGCATTTCTTGCTCTGCAGTAAAATTCATGCAACAACAGGAGGATCAAATTAAGATATGCATCTGAAACAGAAAACCAAGGAACCTTGTTGTTGACAGACGCTATGACTGTGTACACTGGTCTAGCTGTGACCTGACTTCAGCTTAGACGTGGGGCCAGTGGCGCAATGGATAACGTGTCTGACTACGGATCAGAAGATTCTAGGTTCGACTCCTGGCTGGCTCAATACATTATTTAATTGACTGAAATCAAGCTGGGAATGATACTGTATACCTTTCAGTGCTTCTGGCTGTTCTCACTTCAAACACATTTTAGACGGATTTCATCTGGACATTCCCCAACATCTCTGAGAAAAAAAATGTAGCTTTTAAATCCAACAGGCATAATGTCAACATTTAAAGATTTGTCTGTGATGTGTATTTTAAGTATGTGTCTTCCCATATGGTCTAGCGGTTAGGATTCCTGGTTTTCACCCAGGTGGCCCGGGTTCAACTCCCGGTATGGGAAAGAATATCTTGTCGTTAGGTACGCACTTGTGTAACAACAGATGCAGCAGTTTCACACAACACAACAATATTCCCACAGGAAATGTGACATGTTATGTAGATTCAAATTATACAAAGCTTTTTAAACGTTGAATACACTTCATGGCTGCATTTCTTGCTCTGCAGTAAAATTCATGCAACAACAGGAGGATCAAATTAAGATATGCATCTGAAACAGAAAACCAAGGAACCTTGTTGTTGACAGACGCTATGACTGTGTACACTGGTCTAGCTGTGACCTGACTTCAGCTTAGACGTGGGGCCAGTGGCGCAATGGATAACGTGTCTGACTACGGATCAGAAGATTCTAGGTTCGACTCCTGGCTGGCTCAATACATTATTTAATTGACTGAAATCAAGCTGGGAATGATACTGTATACCTTTCAGTGCTTCTGGCTGTTCTCACTTCAAACACATTTTAGACCGATTTCATCTGGACATTCCCCAACATCTCTGAGAAAAAAATATGTAGCTTTTAAATCCAACAGGCATAATGTCAACATTTAAAGATTTGTCTGTGATGTGTATTTTAAGTATGTGTCTTCCCATATGGTCTAGCGGTTAGGATTCCTGGTTTTCACCCAGGTGGCCCGGGTTCAACTCCCGGTATGGGAAAGAATATCTTGTCGTTAGGTACGCACTTGTGTAACAACAGATGCAGCAGTTTCACACAACACAACAATATTCCCTCAGCAACAGGAAATGTGACATGTTGGTAGATTCAAATTATACAAAGCTTTTTAAACGTTGAATACACTTCATGGCTGCATTTCTTGCTCTGCAGTAAAATTCATGCAACAACAGGAGGATCAAATTAAGATATGCATCTGAAACAGAAAACCAAGGAACCTTGTTGTTGACAGACGCTATGACTGTGTACACTGGTCTAGCTGTGACCTGACTTCAGCTTAGATGTGGGGCCAGTGGCGCAATGGATAACGTGTCTGACTACGGATCAGAAGATTCTAGGTTCGACTCCTGGCTGGCTCAATACATTATTTAATTGACTGAAATCAAGCTGGGAATGATACTGTATACCTTTCAGTGCTTCTGGCTGTTCTCACTTCAAACACATTTTAGACCGATTTCATCTGGACATTCCCCAACATCTCTGAGAAAAAAGATGTAGCTTTTAAATCCAACAGGCATAATGTCAACATTTAAAGATTTGTCTGTGATGTGTATTTTAAGTATGTGTCTTCCCATATGGTCTAGCGAGGTTAGGATTCCTGGTTTTCACCCAGGTGGCCCGGGTTCAACTCCCGGTATGGGAAAGAATATCTTGTCGTTAGGTATGCACTTGTGTAACAACAGATGCAGCAGTTTCACACAACACAACAATATTCCCTCAGCAACAGGAAATTTGACATGTTATGTAGATTCAAATTATACAATCCTTTTTAAACGTTGAATACACTTCATGGCTACATTTCTTGCTCTGCAGTAAAATTCATGCAACAACAGGAGGATCAAATTAAGATATGCATCTGAAACAGAAAACCAAGGAACCTTGTTTTTGACAGATGCTATGACTGTGTACACCGGTCTAGCTGTGACCTGACTTCAGCTTAGATGTGGGTCCAGTGGCGCAATGGATAACGTGTCTGACTACAGATCAGAAGATTCTAGGTTCGACTCCTGGCTGGCTCAATACACTATTTAATTGACTGAAATCAAGCTGGGAATGATACTGTATACCTTTCAGTGCTTCTGGCTGTTTTTCTTCAAACACATTTTAGACGGATTTCATCTGGACATTCCCCAACATCTCTGAGAAAAAAAGATGTAGCTTTTAAATCCAACAGGCATAATGTCAACATTTAAAGATTTGTCTGTGATGTGTATTTTAAGTATCTGTCTTCACATATGATCTAGCGGTTAGGATTCCTGGTTTTCACCCAGGTGGCCCGGGTTCAACTCCCGGTATGGGAAAGAATATCTTGTCTTTAGGTACGCACTTGTGTAACAACAGATGCAGCAGTTTCACACAACACAACAATATTCCCTCAGCAACAGGAAATGTGACATGTTATGTAGATTCAAATTATACAAAGCTTTTTAAACGTTGAATACACTTCATGGCTGCATTTCTTGCTCTGCAGTAAAATTCATGCAACAACAGGAGGATCAAATTAAGATATGCATCTGAAACAGAAAACCAAGGAACCTTGTTGTTGACAGACGCTATGACTGTGTACACTGGTCTAGCTGTGACCTGACTTCAGCTTAGACGTGGGGCCAGTGGCGCAATGGATAACGTGTCTGACTACGGATCAGAAGATTCTAGGTTCGACTCCTGGCTGGCTCAATACATTATTTAATTGACTGAAATCAAGCTGGGAATGATACTGTATACCTTTCAGTGCTTCTGGCTGTTCTCACTTCAAACACATTTTAGACGGATTTCATCTGGACATTCCCCAACATCTCTGAGAAAAAAAGATGTAGCTTTTAAATCCAACAGGCATAATGTCAACATTTAAAGATTTGTCTGTGATGTGTATTTTAAGTATGTGTCTTCCCATATGGTCTAGCGGTTAGGATTCCTGGTTTTCACCCAGGTGGCCCGGGTTCAACTCCCGGTATGGGAAAGAATATCTTGTCGTTAGGTACGCACTTGTGTAACAACAGATGCAGCAGTTTCACACAACACAACAATATTCCCTCAGCAACAGGAAATGTGACATGTTATGTAGATTCAAATTATACAAAGCTTTTTAAACGTTGAATACACTTCATGGCTGCATTTCTTGCTCTGCAGTAAAATTCATGCAACAACAGGAGGATCAAATTAAGATATGCATCTGAAACAGAAAACCAAGGAACCTTGTTCTTGACAGACGCTATGACTGTGTACACTGGTCTAGCTGTGACCTGACTTCAGCTTAGATGTGGGGCCAGTGGCGCAATGGATAACGTGTCTGACTACGGATCAGAAGATTCTAGGTTCGACTCCTGGCTGGCTCAATACATTATTTAATTGACTGAAATCAAGCTGGGAATGATACTGTATACCTTTCAGTGCTTCTGGCTGTTCTCACTTCAAACACATTTTAGACGGATTTCATCTGGACATTCCCCAACATCTCTGAGAAAAAAAGATGTAGCTTTTAAATCCAACAGGCATAATGTCAACATTTAAAGATTTGTCTGTGATGTGTATTTTAAGTATGTGTCTTCCCATATGGTCTAGCGGTTAGGATTCCTGGTTTTCACCCAGGTGGCCCGGGTTCAACTCCCGGTATGGGAAAGAATATCTTGTCGTTAGGTACGCACTTGTGTAACAACAGATGCAGCAGTTTCACACAACACAACAATATTCCCTCAGCAACAGGAAATGTGACATGTTATGTAGATTCAAATTATACAAAGCTTTTTAAACGTTGAATACACTTCATGGCTGCATTTCTTGCTCTGCAGTAAAATTCATGCAACAACAGGAGGATCAAATTAAGATATGCATCTGAAACAGAAAACCAAGGAACCTTGTTGTTGACAGACGCTATGACTGTGTACACTGGTCTAGCTGTGACCTGACTTCAGCTTAGACGTGGGGCCAGTGGCGCAATGGATAACGTGTCTGACTACGGATCAGAAGATTCTAGGTTCGACTCCTGGCTGGCTCAATACATTATTTAATTGACTGAAATCAAGCTGGGAATGATACTGTATACCTTTCAGTGCTTCTGGCTGTTCTCACTTCAAACACATTTTAGACCGATTTCATCTGGACATTCCCCAACATCTCTGAGAAAAAAAGATGTAGCTTTTAAATCCAACAGGCATAATGTCAACATTTAAAGATTTGTCTGTGATGTGTATTTTAAGTATGTGTCTTCCCATATGGTCTAGCGGTTAGGATTCCTGGTTTTCACCCAGGTGGCCCGGGTTCAACTCCCGGTATGGGAAAGAATATCTTGTCGTTAGGTACGCACTTGTGTAACAGCAGAAGTTTTACACAACACAACAATATTCCCTCAGCAACAGGAAATGTGACATGTTATGTAGATTCAAATTATACAAAGCTTTTTAAACGTTGAATACACTTCATGGCTGCATTTCTTGCTCTGCAGTAAAATTCATGCAACAACAGGAGGATCAAATTAAGATATGCATCTGAAACAGAAAACCAAGGAACCTTGTTGTTGACAGACGCTATGACTGTGTACACTGGTCTAGCTGTGACCTGACTTCAGCTTAGATGTGGGGCCAGTGGCGCAATGGATAACGTGTCTGACTACGGATCAGAAGATTCTAGGTTCGACTCCTGGCTGGCTCAATACATTATTTAATTGACTGAAATCAAGCTGGGAATGATACTGTATACCTTTCAGTGCTTCTGGCTGTTCTCACTTCAAACACATTTTAGACCGATTTCATCTGGACATTCCCCAACATCTCTGAGAAAAAAAGATGTAGCTTTTAAATCCAACAGGCATAATGTCAACATTTAAAAATTTGTCTGTGATGTGTATTTTAAGTATGTGTCTTCCCATATGGTCTAGCGGTTAGGATTCCTGGTTTTCACCCAGGTGGCCCGGGTTCAACTCCCGGTATGGGAAAGAATATCTTGTCGTTAGGTACGCACTTGTGTAACAACAGATGCAGAAGTTTTACACAACACAACAATATTCCCTCAGCAACAGGAAATGTGACATGTTATGTAGATTCAAATTATACAAAGCTTTTTAAACGTTGAATACACTTCATGGCTGCATTTCTTGCTCTGCAGTAAAATTCATGCAACAACAGGAGGATCAAATTAAGATATGCATCTGAAACAGAAAACCAAGGAACCTTGTTGTTGACAGACGCTATGACTGTGTACACTGGTCTAGCTGTGACCTGACTTCAGCTTAGACGTGGGGCCAGTGGCGCAATGGATAACGTGTCTGACTACGGAGCAGAAGATTCTAGGTTCGACTCCTGGCTGGCTCAATACATTATTTAATTGACTGAAATCAAGCTGGGAATGATTCTGTATACCTTTCAGTGCTTCTGGCTGTTCTAACTTCAAACACATTTTAGACGGATTTCATCTGGACATTCCCCAACATCTCTGAGAAAAAAAGATGTAGCTTTTAAATCCAACAGGCATAATGTCAACATTTAAAAATTTGTCTGTGATGTGTATTTTAAGTATGAGTCTTCCCATATGGTCTAGCGGTTAGGATTCCTGGTTTTCACCCAGGTGTCCCGGGTTCAACTCCCGGTATGGGAAAAAATATCTTGTCGTTAGGTACGCACTTGTGTAACAACAGATGCAGAAGTTTTACACAACACAACAATATTCCCTCAGCAACAGGAAATGTGACATGTTATGTAGATTCAAATTATACAAAGCTTTTTAAACGTTGAATACACTTCATGGCTGCATTTCTTGCTCTGCAGTAAAATTCATGCAACAACAGGAGGATCAAATTAAGATATGCATCTGAAACAGAAAACCAAGGAACCTTGTTCTTGACAGACGCTATGACTGTGTACACTGGTCTAGCTGTGACCTGACTTCAGCTTAGACGTGGGGCCAGTGGCGCAATGGATAACGTGTCTGACTACGGATCAGAAGATTCTAGGTTCGACTCCTGGCTGGCTCAATACATTATTATTTAATTGACTGAAATCAAGCTGGGAATGATACTGTATACCTTTCAGTGCTTCTGGCTGTTCTCACTTCAAACACATTTTAGACGGATTTCATCTGGACATTCCCCAACATCTCTGAGAAAAAAAAGATGTAGCTTTTAAATCCAACAGGCATAATGTCAACATTTAAAGATTTGTCTGTGATGTGTATTTTAAGTATGTGTCTTCCCATATGGTCTAGCGGTTAGGATTCCTGGTTTTCACCCAGGTGGCCCGGGTTCAACTCCCGGTATGGGAAAGAATATCTTGTCGTTAGGTACGCACTTGTGTAACAACAGATGCAGCAGTTTTACACAACACAACAATATTCCCTCAGCAACAGGAAATGTGACATGTTATGTAGATTCAAATTATACAAAGCTTTTTAAACGTTGAATACACTTCATGGCTGCATTTCTTGCTCTGCAGTAAAATTCATGCAACAACAGGAGGATCAAATTAAGATATGCATCTGAAACAGAAAACCAAGGAACCTTGTTGTTGACAGACGCTATGACTGTGTACACTGGTCTAGCTGTGACCTGACTTTAGCTTAGGTATGGGGCCAGTGGCGCAATGGATAACGTGTCTGACTACGGATCAGAAGATTCTAGGTTCGACTCCTGGCTGGCTCAATACATTATTTAATTGACTGAAATCAAGCTGGGAATGATACTGTATACCTTTCAGTGCTTCTGGCTGTTCTCACTTCAAACACATTTTAGACGGATTTCATCTGGACATTCCCCAACATCTCTGAGAAAAAAGATGTAGCTTTTAAATCCAACAGGCATAATGTCAACATTTAAAGATTTGTCTGTGATGTGTATTTTAAGTATGTGTCTTCCCATATGGTCTAGCGGTTAGGATTCCTGGTTTTCACCCAGGTGGCCCGGGTTCAACTCCCGGTATGGGAAAGAATATCTTGTCGTTAGGTACGCACTTGTGTAACAACAGATGCAGAAGTTTTACACAACACAACAATATTCCCTCAGCAACAGGAAATGTGACATGTTATGTAGATTCAAATTATACAAAGCTTTTTAAACGTTGAATACACTTCATGGCTGCATTTCTTGCTCTGCAGTAAAATTCATGCAACAACAGGAGGATCAAATTAAGATATGCATCTGAAACAGAAAACCAAGGAACCTTGTTGTTGACAGACGCTATGACTGTGTACACTGGTCTAGCTGTGACCTGACTTCAGCTTAGATGTGGGGCCAGTGGCGCAATGGATAACGTGTCTGACTACGGATCAGAAGATTCTAGGTTCGACTCCTGGCTGGCTCAATACATTATTTAATTGACTGAAATCAAGCTGGGAATGATACTGTATACCTTTCAGTGCTTCTGGCTGTTCTCACTTCAAACACATTTTAGACGGATTTCATCTGGACATTCCCCAACATCTCTGAGAAAAAAAGATGTAGCTTTTAAATCCAACAGGCATAATGTCAACATTTAAAGATTTGTCTGTGATGTGTATTTTAAGTATGTGTCTTCCCATATGGTCTAGCGGTTAGGATTCCTGGTTTTCACCCAGGTGGCCCGGGTTCAACTCCCGGTATGTGAAAGAATATCTTGTCGTTAGGTACGCACTTGTGTAACAACAGATGCAGCGCTTTCACACAACAATATTCCCTCAGCAACAGGAAATGTGACATGTTATGTAGATTCAAATTATACAAAGCTTTTTAAACGTTGAATACACTTCATGGCTGCATTTCTTGCTCTGCAGTAAAATTCATGCAACAACAGGAGGATCAAATTAAAGATATGCATCTGAAACAGAAAACCAAGGAACCTTGTTGTTGACAGACGCTATGACTGTGTACACTGGTCTAGCTGTGACCTGACTTCAGCTTAGACGTGGGGCCAGTGGCGCAATGGATAACGTGTCTGACTACGGATCAGAAGATTCTAGGTTCGACTCCTGGCTGGCTCAATACATTATTTAATTGACTGAAATCAAGCTGGGAATGATACTGTATACCTTTCTTCAGTGCTTCTGGCTGTTCTCACTTCAAACACATTTTAGACGGATTTCATCTGGACATTCCCCAACATCTCTGAGAAAAAAAAAGATGTAGCTTTTAAATCCAACAGGCATAATGTCAACATTTAAAGATTTGTCTGTGATGTGTATTTTAAGTATGTGTCTTCCCATATGGTCTAGCGGTTAGGATTCCTGGTTTTCACCCAGGTGGCCCGGTTCAACTCCCGGTATGGGAAAGAATATCTTGTCGTTAGGTACGCACTTGTGTAACAACAGATGCAGCAGTTTTACACAACACAACAATATTCCCTCAGCAACAGGAAATGTGACATGTTATGTAGATTCAAATTATACAAAGCTTTTTAAACGTTGAATACACTTCATGGCTGCATTTCTTGCTCTGCAGTAAAATTCATGCAACAACAGGAGGATCAAATTAAGATATGCATCTGAAACAGAAAACCAAGGAACCTTGTTGTTGACAGACGCTATGACTGTGTACACTGGTCTAGCTGTGACCTGACTTCAGCTTAGATGTGGGGCCAGTGGCGCAATGGATAACGTGTCTGACTACGGATCAGAAGATTCTAGGTTCGACTCCTGGCTGGCTCAATACATTATTTAATTGACTGAAATCAAGCTGGGAATGATACTGTATACCTTTCAGTGCTTCTGGCTGTTCTCACTTCAAACACATTTTAGACGGATTTCATCTGGACATTCCCCAACATCTCTGAGAAAAAAGATGTAGCTTTTAAATCCAACAGGCATAATGTCAACATTTAAAGATTTGTCTGTGATGTGTATTTTAAGTATGTGTCTTCCCATATGGTCTAGCGGTTAGGATTCCTGGTTTTCACCCAGGTGGCCCGGGTTCAACTCCCGGTATGGGAAAGAATATCTTGTCGTTAGGTACGCACTTGTGTAACAACAGATGCAGCAGTTTCACACAACACAACAATATTCCCTCAGCAACAGGAAATGTGACATGTTATGTAGATTCAAATTATACAAAGCTTTTTAAACGTTGAATACACTTCATGGCTGCATTTCTTGCTCTGCAGTAAAATTCATGCAACAACAGGAGGATCAAATTAAGATATGCATCTGAAACAGAAAACCAAGGAACCTTGTTGTTGACAGACGCTATGACTGTGTACACTGGTCTAGCTGTGACCTGACTTCAGCTTAGATGTGGGGCCAGTGGCGCAATGGATAACGTGTCTGACTACGGAGCAGAAGATTCTAGGTTAGACTCCTGGCTGGCTCAATACATTATTTAATTGACTGAAATCAAGCTGGGAATGATACTGTATACCTTTCAGTGCTTCTGGCTGTTCTCACTTCAAACACATTTTAGACGGATTTCATCTGGACATTCCCCAACATCTCTGAGAAAAAAAGATGTAGCTTTCAAATCCAACAGGCATAATGTCAACATTTAAAGATTTGTCTGTGATGTGTATTTTAAGTATGTGTCTTCCCATATGGTCTAGCGGTTAGGATTCCTGGTTTTCGCCCGGGTTCAACTCCCGGTATGGGAAAGAATATCTTGTCGTTAGGTACGCACTTG
The DNA here is from genome assembly GCF_034236695.1 of Oncorhynchus nerka. Taxonomy (NCBI): domain Eukaryota; kingdom Metazoa; phylum Chordata; class Actinopteri; order Salmoniformes; family Salmonidae; genus Oncorhynchus; species Oncorhynchus nerka. Next base: position 90,377,571 of record NC_088410.1, read on the forward strand.
TGTAACAACAGATGCAGCAGTTTCACACAACACAACAATATTCCCTCAGCAACAGGAAATGTGACATGTTATGTAGATTCAAATTATACAAGGCTTTTTAAACGTTGAATACACTTCATGGCTGCATTTCTTGCTCTGCAGTAAAATTCATGCAACAACACAGGAGGATCAAATTAAGATATGCATCTGAAACAGAAAACCAAGGAACCTTGTTGTTGACAGACGCTATGACTGTGTACACTGGTCTAGCTGTGACCTGACTTCAGCTTAGACGTGGGGCCAGTGGCGCAATGGATAACGTGTCTGACTACGGATCAGAAGATTCTAGGTTCGACTCCTGGCTGGCTCAATACATTATTTAATTGACTGAAATCAAGCTGGGAATGATACTGTATACCTTTCAGTGCTTCTGGCTGTTCTCACTTCAAACACATTTTAGACGGATTTCATCTGGACATTCCCCAACATCTCTGAGAAAAAAAGATGTAGCTTTTAAATCCAACAGGCATAATGTCAACATTTAAAGATTTGTCTGTGATGTGTATTTTAAGTATGTGTCTTCCCATATGGTCTAGCGGTTAGGATTCCTGGTTTTCACCCAGGTGGCCCGGGTTCAACTCCCGGTATGGGAAAGAATATCTTGTCGTTAGGTACGCACTTGTGTAACAACAGATGCAGCAGTTTCACACAACACAACAATATTCCCTCAGCAACAGGAAATGTGACATGTTATGTAGATTCAAATTATACAAAGCTTTTTAAACGTTGAATACACTTCATGGCTGCATTTCTTGCTCTGCAGTAAAATTCATGCAACAACAGGAGGATCAAATTAAGATATGCATCTGAAACAGAAAACCAAGGAACCTTGTTGTTGACAGACGCTATGACTGTGTACACTGGTCTAGCTGTGACCTGACTTCAGCTTAGACGTGGGGCCAGTGGCGCAATGGATAACGTGTCTGACTACGGATCAGAAGATTCTAGGTTCGACTCCTGGCTGGCTCAATACATTATTTAATTGACTGAAATCAAGCTGGGAATGATACTGTATACCTTTCAGTGCTTCTGGCTGTTCTCACTTCAAACACATTTTAGACCGATTTCATCTGGACATTCCCCAACATCTCTGAGAAAAAAAGATGTGCTTTTAAATCCAACAGGCATATGTCAACATTTAAAGATTTGTCTGTGATGTGTATTTTAAGTATGTGTCTTCCCATATGGTCTAGCGGTTAGGATTCCTGGTTTTCACCCAGGTGGCCCGGGTTCAACTCCCGGTATGGGAAAGAATATCTTGTCGTTAGGTACGCACTTGTGTAACAACAGATGCAGCAGTTTCACACAACACAACAATATTCCCTCAGCAACAGGAAATGTGACATGTTATGTAGATTAAAATTATACAAGGCTTTTAAACATTGAATACACTTCATGGCTGCATTTCTTGCTCTGCAGTAAAATTCATGTTACAACAGGAGGATCAAATTAAGATATGCATCTGTAACTGAAATCCCAAGGAACCTTGTCGCTGACAGACGCTATGACTGTGTACACTGGTCTAGCTGTGACCTGACTTCAGCTTAGACGTGGGGCCAGTGGTGCAATGGATAACATGTCTGACTACAGATCAGTAGATTCTAGGTTCGACTCCTGGCTAGCTCAATACTTTATTTAATTGACTGAAATCAAGCTGGGAATGATACTGTATACCTTTCAGTGCTTCTGGCTGTTCTCACTTCAAACACATTTTAGACGGATTTCATCTGGACATTCCCCAACATCTCTGAGAAAAAAGATGTAGCTTTTAAATCCAACAGGCATAATGTCAACATTTAAAGATTTGTCTGTGATGTGTATTTTAAGTACGTATCTTCCCATATGGTCTAGCGGTTAGGATTCCTGGTTTTCACCCAGGTGGCCCGGGTTCAACTCCCGGTATGGGAAAGAATATCTTGTCGTTAGGTACGCACTTGTGTAACAACAGATGCAGCAGTTTCACACAACACAACAATATTCCCTCAGCAACAGGAAATGTGACATGTTATGTAGATTCAAATTATACAAGGCTTTTAAACGTTGAATACACTTCATGGCTGCATTTCTTGCTCTGCAGTAAAATTCATGCAACAACAGGAGGATCAAATTAAGATATGCATCTGTAACTGAAATCCCAAGGAACCTTGTCGCTGACAGACGCTATGACTGTGTACACTGGTCTAGCTGTGACCTGACTTCAGCTTAGATGGGGCCAGTGGTGCAATGGATAACATGTCTGACTACAGATCAGTAGATTCTAGGTTCGACTCCTGGCTGGCTCAATACATTATTTAATTGACTGAAATCAAGCTGGGAATGATACTGTATACCTTTCAGTGCTTCTGGCTGTTCTCACTTCAAACACATTTTAGACGGATTTCATCTGGACATTCCCCAACATCTCTGAGAAAAAAAGATGTAGCTTTTAAAATCCAACAGGCATAATGTCAACATTTAAAGATTTGTCTGTGATGTGTATTTTAAGTATGTGTCTTCCCATATGGTCTAGCGGTTAGGATTCCTGGTTTTCACCCAGGTGGCCCGGGTTCAACTCCCGGTATGGGAAAGAATATCTTGTCGTTAGGTACGCACTTGTGTAACAACAGATGCAGCAGTTTCACACAACACAACAATATTCCCTCAGCAACAGGAAATGTGACATGTTATGTAGATTCAAATTATACAAGGCTTTTTAAACGTTGAATACACTTCATGGCTGCATTTCTTGCTCTGCAGTAAAATTCATGCAACAACAGGAGGATCAAATTAAGATATGCATCTGAAACAGAAAACCAAGGAACCTTGTTGTTGACAGACGCTATGACTGTGTACACTGGTCTAGCTGTGACCTGACTTCAGCTTAGACGTGGGGCCAGTGGCGCAATGGATAACGTGTCTGACTACGGATCAGAAGATTCTAGGTTCGACTCCTGGCTGGCTCAATACATTATTTAATTGACTGAAATCAAGCTGGGAATGATACTGTATACCTTTCAGTGCTTCTGGCTGTTCTCACTTCAAACACATTTTAGACGGATTTCATCTGGACATTCCCCAACATCTCTGAGAAAAAAAAAAAAGATGTAGCTTTTAAATCCAACAGGCATAATGTCAACATTTAAAGATTTGTCTGTGATGTGTATTTTAAGTATGTGTCTTCCCATATGGTCTAGCGGTTAGGATTCCTGGTTTTCACCCAGGTGGCCCGGTTCAACTCCCGGTATGGGAAAGA
>NC_088410.1:90390841-90393341 GCF_034236695.1 Oncorhynchus nerka
GCTGCATTTCTTGCTCTGCAGTAAAATTCATGCAACAACAGGAGGATCAAATTAAGATATGCATCTGAAACAGAAAACCAAGGAACCTTGTTGTTGACAGACGCTATGACTGTGTACACTGGTCTAGCTGTGACCTGACTTCAGCTTAGACGTGGGGCCAGTGGCGCAATGGATAACGTGTCTGACTACGGATCAGAAGATTCTAGGTTCGACTCCTGGCTGGCTCAATACTTTATTTAATTGACTGAAATCAAGCTGGGAATGATACTGTATACCTTTCAGTGCTTCTGGCTGTTCTCACTTCAAACACATTTTAGACGGATTTCATCTGGACATTCCCCAACATCTCTGAGAAAAAAGATGTAGCTTTTAAATCCAACAGGCATAATGTCAACATTTAAAGATTTGTCTGTGATGTGTATTTTAAGTATGTGTCTTCCCATATGGTCTAGCGGTTAGGATTCCTGGTTTTCGCCCGGGTTCAACTCCCGGTATGGGAAAGAATATCTTGTCGTTAGCTACGCACTTGTGTAACAACAGATGCAGCACTTTTACACAACACAACAATATTCCCTCAGCAACAGGAAATGTGACATGTTATGTAGATTCAAATTATACAAAGCTTTTTAAACGTTGAATACACTTCATGGCTGCATTTCTTGCTCTGCAGTAAAATTCATGCAACAACAGGAGGATCAAATTAAGATATGCATCTGAAACAGAAAACCAAGGAACCTTGTTGTTGACAGACGCTATGACTGTGTACACTGGTCTAGCTGTGACCTGACTTCAGCTTAGACGTGGGGCCAGTGGCGCAATGGATAACATGTCTGACTACGGATCAGAAGATTCTAGGTTCGACTCCTGGCTGGCTCAATACTTTATTTAATTGACTGAAATCAAGCTGGGAATGATACTGTATACCTTTCAGTGCTTCTGGCTGTTCTCACTTCAAACACATTTTAGACGGATTTCATCTGGACATTCCCCAACATCTCTGAGAAAAAAGATGTAGCTTTTAAATCCAACAGGCATAATGTCAACATTTAAAGATTTGTCTGTGATGTGTATTTTAAGTATGTGTCTTCCCATATGGTCTAGCGGTTAGGATTCCTGGTTTTCACCCAGGTGGCCCGGGTTCAACTCCCGGTATGGGAAAGAATATCTTGTCGTTAGGTACGCACTTGTGTAACAACAGATGCAGCAGTTTTACACAACACAACAATATTCCCTCAGCAACAGGAAATGTGACATGTTATGTAGATTCAAATTATACAAAGCTTTTTAAACGTTGAATACACTTCATGGCTGCATTTCTTGCTCTGCAGTAAAATTCATGCAACAACAGGAGGATCAAATTAAGATATGCATCTGAAACAGAAAACCAAGGAACCTTGTTGTTGACAGACGCTATGACTGTGTACACTGGTCTAGCTGTGACCTGACTTCAGCTTAGATGTGGGGCCAGTGGCGCAATGGATAACGTGTCTGACTACGGATCAGAAGATTCTAGGTTCGACTCCTGGCTGGCTCAATACATTATTTAATTGACTGAAATCAAGCTGGGAATGATACTGTATACCTTTCAGTGCTTCTGGCTGTTCTCACTTCAAACACATTTTAGACGGATTTCATCTGGACATTCCCCAACATCTCTGAGAAAAAAAGATGTAGCTTTTAAATCCAACAGGCATAATGTCAACATTTAAAGATTTGTCTGTGATGTGTATTTTAAGTATGTGTCTTCCCATATGGTCTAGCGGTTAGGATTCCTGGTTTTCACCCAGGTGGCCCGGGTTCAACTCCCGGTATGGGAAAGAATATCTTGTCGTTAGGTAGCACTTGTGTAACAACAGATGCAGCAGTTTTACACAACACAACAATATTCCCTCAGCAACAGGAAATGTGACATGTTATGTAGATTCAAATTATACAAAGCTTTTTAAACGTTGAATACACTTCATGGCTGCATTTCTTGCTCTGCAGTAAAATTCATGCAACAACAGGAGGATCAAATTAAGATATGCATCTGAAACAGAAAACCAAGGAACCTTGTTGTTGACAGACGCTATGACTGTGTACACTGGTCTAGCTGTGACCTGACTTCAGCTTAGACGTGGGGCCAGTGGCGCAATGGATAACGTGTCTGACTACGGATCAGAAGATTCTAGGTTCGACTCCTGGCTGGCTCAATACTTTATTTAATTGACTGAAATCAAGCTGGGAATGATACTGTATACCTTTCAGTGCTTCTGGCTGTTCTCACTTCAAACACATTTTAGACGGATTTCATCTGGACATTCCCCAACATCTCTGAGAAAAAAGATGTAGCTTTTAAATCCAACAGGCATAATGTCAACATTTAAAGATTTGTCTGTGATGTGTATTTTAAGTATGTGTCTTCCCATATGGTCTAGCGGTTAGGATTCCTGGTTTTCACCCAGGTGGCCCGGGTTCAACTCCCGGTATGGGAAAGAATATCTTGTCGTTAGGTACGCAC
>NC_088410.1:91006749-91013454 GCF_034236695.1 Oncorhynchus nerka
TAAGGTTTAAGAGATGGGTGGGGCTAAGGTTTAAGAGATGGGTGGGGCTAAGGTTTAAGAGATGGGTGGGGCTAAGGCTTGAGAGATGGGTGGGGCTAAGGCTTAAGAGATGGGTGGGGCTAAGGCTTAAGAGATGGGTGGGGCTAAGGTTTAAGAGATGGGTGGGGCTAAGGTTTGAGATGGGTGGGGCCTAAGGTTTGAGATGGGTGGGGCTGAGCTTAGAGATGGGTGGGGCTAAGGTTTAAAGAGATGGGTGGGGCTAAGGTTTAAGAGATGGGTGGGGCTAAGGTTTAAGAGATGGGTGGGGCAAAGGCTTGAGAGATGGGTGGGGCTAATGCTTATGAGATGGGTGGACTAGACTTAAGAGATGGGTGGGGCTAAGGTTTAAAGAGATCGGTGGGGCTAAGGTTTAGAATGCGGGGTGCAGGCTAAAGGGTTAAAGAGATACAAGGTGGGGGCTAAGGTTTGAGATAAGGTGGGGGCTAGGTTTTGAGATAGGTGGGGCTAAGGCTTAAGAGATGGGTGGGGCTAAGGTTTAAGAGATGGGTGGGGCTAAGGTTTAAGAAGATGGGTGGGGCTAAGGTTTAAGAATGGGTGGGAGCTAAGGTTTGAGATCCTGGGTGGGGCTAAGGCTTAAGAGATGGGTGGGGCTAAGAGCTTAAGAGAATGGGTGGAGGCTAAGGCTTAAGAGATGGGTGGGGCTAAGGTTTAAGAGATGGGTGGGGCTAAGGTTTAAGAGATGGGTGGGGCTAAGGCTTAAGAGATGGGTGGGGCTAAGGTTTAAGAGATGGGTGGGGCTAAGGTTTAAGAGATGGGTGGGGCTAAGGTTTAAGAGATGGGTGGGGCTAAGGTTTAAGAGATGGGTGGGGCTAAGGTTTAAGAGATGGGTGGGGCTAAGGTTTAAGAGATGGGTGGGGCTAAGGTTTGAGATGGGTGGGGCTAAGGTTTGAGATGGGTGGGGCTAAGGTTTAAGAGATGGGTGGGGCTAAGGTTTAAGAGATGGGTGGGGCTAAGGTTTAAGAGATGGGTGGGGCTAAGGCTTAAGAGATGGGTGGGGCTAAGGTCTTAAGAGATGGGTGGGGCTAAGGCTTAAGAGATGGGTGGGGCTAAGGCTTAAGAGATGGGTGGGGCTAAGGCTTAAGAGATGGGTGGGGCTAAGGCTTAAGAGATGGGTGGGGCTAAGGTTTAAGAGATGGGTGGGGCTAAGGTTTAAGAGATGGGTGGGGCTAAGGTTTAAGAGATGGGTGGGGCTAAGGCTTAAGAGATGGGTGGGGCTAAGGCTTAAGAGATGGGTGGGGCTAAGGCTTAAGAGATGGGTGGGGCTAAGGCTTAAGAGATGGGTGGGGCTAAGGCTTAAGAGATGGGTGGGGCTAAGGCTTAAGAGATGGGTGGGGCTAAGGCTTAAGAGATGGGTGGGGCTAAGGCTTAAGAGGGTGTGAACGATGGTGAAGGGTGAAAACAAAGAAGGGCTCTCCAGTAGTAGTAGTACCAAAACATTCAAAGGCCGTTTTGTCAAAAGTGAGTTTACTAGTTTAATCAACTTTCAAAGCAGAATTAATTTCCTGTTGTTCCTCAACTCTAGTGCTACATAAGACTGATTTGAGACGGTCGGTAACTTCTGAGCAATATATGATGGAAGGGAGTTGCAGGCAATAAGGGCTCTGTATAATACGAAACACTTTCTTTAATCTGTTCTGGATTCGGGGACTGTGAAAAGACCCCTGGTGAAATGTCTGGTAGGTGATGTGTGTTTCAGAGCTGTGTGTAAGTTGACTGTGAAAAGACCCCTGGTGAAATGTCTGGTAGGTGATGTGTGTTTCAGAGCTGTGTGTAAGTTGACTATGAAAAGACCCCTGGTGAAATGTCTGGTAGGTGATGTGTGTGTCAGAGCTGTGTGTAAGTTGACTATGAAAAGACCCCTGGTGAAATGTCTGGTAGGTGATGTGTGTGTCAGAGCTGTGAGTAAGTTGACTATGAAAAGACCCCTGGTGAAATGTCTGGTAGGTGATGTGTGTGTCAGAGCTGTGAGTAAGTTGACTATGCAAACTATTTGAAATGTTCAACACATTAATGTTTCTTATAAAAAGAAGAAGTGATGCAGTCAGTCTCTCCTCAACTCTGAGCCAAGAGAGACTGGCAGCGATGCAGTCGGTCTCTCCTCAACTCTGAGCCAAGAGAGACTGGCAGCGATGCAGTCAGTCTCTCCTCAACTCTCAGCCAAGAGAGACTGGCAGCGATGCAGTCAGTCTGTCCTCAACTCTCAGCCAAGAGAGACTGGCAGCGATGCAGTCAGTCTGTCCTCAACTCTGAGCCAAGAGAGACTGGCAACGATGCAGTCAGTCTCTCCTCAACTCTGAGCCAAGAGAGACTGGCAGCGATGCAGTCAGTCTGTCCTCAACTCTCAGCCAAGAGAGACTGGCAGCGATGCAGTCAGTCTCTCCACAACTCTGAGCCAAGAGAGACTGGCAGCGATGCAGTCAGTCTCTCCACAACTCTGAGCCAAGAGAGACTGGCAGCGATGCAGTCAGTCTCTCCTCAACTCTGAGCCAAGAGAGACTGGCAGCGATGCAGTCAGTCTCTCCTCAACTCTGAGCCAAGAGAGACTGGCAGCGATGCAGTCAGTCTCTCCTCAACTCTGAGCCAAGAGAGACTGGCAGCGATGCAGTCAGTCTCTCCTCAACTCTGAGCCAAGAGAGACTGGCAGCGATGCAGTCAGTCTCTCCTCATCTCTGAGCCAAGAGAGACTGGCAGCGATGCAGTCAGTCTCTCCTCAACTCTGAGCCAAGAGAGACTGGCAGCGATGCAGTCAGTCTCTCCTCAAATCAAATCAAATCAAATTTTATTTGTCACATACACATGGTTAGCAGATGTTAATGCGAGTGTAGCGAAATGCTTGTGCTTCTAGTTCCGACAATGCAGTGATAACCAACAAGTAATCTAACAATTCTAAAACTACTGTCTTATACAGTGTAAGGGGATAAAGAATATGTACATAAGGATATATGAATGAGTGATGGTACAGAGCAGCATACAGTAGATGGTATCGAGTACAGTATATACATATGAGATGAGTATGTAGACAAAGTAAACAAAGTGGCATAGTTAAAGTGGCTAGTGATACATGTATTACATAAGGATGCAGTCGATGATGTAGAGTACAGTATATACGTATGCATATGAGATGAATAATGTAGGGTAAGTAACATTATATAAGGTAGCATTGTTTAAAGTGGCTAGTGATATATTTACATCATTTCCCATCAATTCCCATTATTCAAGTGGCTGGAGTTGGGTCAGTGTCAATGACAGTGTGTTGGCAGCAGCCACTCAATGGTGGCTGTTTAACAGTCTGATAGCCTTGAGATAGAAGCTGTTTTTCAGTCTCTCAGTCCCAGCTTTGATGCACCTGTACTGACCTCGCCTTCTGGATGATAGCGGGGTGAACAGGCAGTGGTTCGGGTGGTTGATGTCCTTGATGATCTTTATGGCCTTCCTGTAACATCGGGTGGTGTAGGTGTCCTGGAGGGCAGGTAGTTTGCCCCGGTGATGCGTTGTGCAGACCTCACTACCCTCTGAGAGCCTTACGGTTGAGGGCGGAGCAGTTGCCGTACCAGGCGGTGATACAGCCCGCCAGGATGCTCTCGATTGTGCATCTGTAGAAGTTTGTGAGTGCTTTTGGTGACAAGCCGAATTTCTTCAGCCTCCTGAGGTTGAAGAGGCGCTGCTGTGCCTTCTTCACGACGCTGTCAGTGTGAGTGGACCAATTCAGTTTGTCTGTGATGTGTATGCCGAGGAACTTAAAACTTGCTACCCTCTCCACTACTGTTCCATCGATGTGGATAGGGGGTGTTCCTCTGCTGTTTCCTGAAGTCCACAATCATCTCCTTAGTTTTGTTGACGTTGAGTGTGAGGTTATTTTCCTGACACCACACTCCGAGGGCCCTCACCTCCTCCCTGTAGGCCGTCTCGTCGTTGTTGGTAATCAAGCCTACCACTGTTGTGTCGTCCGCAAACTTGATGATTGAGTTGGAGGCGTGCGTGGCCACGCAGTCGTGGGTGAACAGGGAGTACAGGAGAGGGCTCAGAACGCACCCTTGTGGGGCCCCCGTGTTGAGGATCAGCGGGGAGGAGATGTTGTTGCCTACCCTCACCACCTGGGGGCGGCCCGTCAGGAAGTCCAGTACCCAGTTGCACAGGGCGGGTCGAGACCCAGGGTCTCGAGCTTGATGACGAGCTTGGAGGGTACTATGGTGTTGAATGCCGAGCTGTAGTCGATGAACAGCATTCTCACATAGGTATTCCTCTTGTCCAGGTGGGTTAGGGCAGTGTGCAGTGTGGTTGAGATTGCATCGTCTGTGGACCTATTTGGGCGGTAAGCAAATTGGAGTGGGTCTAGGGTGTCAGGTAGGGTGGAGGTGATATGGTCCTTGACTAGTCTCTCAAAGCACTTCATGATGACGGAAGTGAGTGCTACGGGGCGGTAGTCGTTTAGCTCAGTTACCTTAGCTTTCTTGGGAACAGGAACAATGGTGGCCCTCTTGAAGCATGTGGGAACAGCAGACTGGTATAGGGATTGATTGAATATGTCCGTAAACACACCGGCCAGCTGGTCTGCGCATGCTCTGAGGGCGCGGCTGGGGATGCCGTCTGGGCCTGCAGCCTTGCGAGGGTTAACACGTTTAAATGTCTTACTCACCTCGGCTGCAGTGAAGGAAAGACCGCATGTTTTCGTTGCAGGCCGTGTCAGTGGCACTGTATTGTCCTCAAAGCGGGCAAAAAAGTTATTTAGTCTGCCTGGGAGCAAGACATCCTGGTCCGTGACTGGGCTGGGTTTCTTCTTGTAGTCCGTGATTGACTGTAGACCCTGCCACATGCCTCTTGTGTCTGAGCCATTGAATTGAGATTCCACTTTGTCTCTGTACTGACGCTTAGCTTGTTTAATAGCCTTGCGGAGGGAATAGCTGCACTGTTTGTATTCGGTCATGTTGCCAGACACCTTGCCCATATGAAAAGCAGTGGTTCGCGCTTTCAGTTTCACGCGAATGCTGCCATCAATCCACGGTTTCTGGTTAGGGAATGTTTTTATCGTTGCTATGGGAACGACATCTTCAACGCACGTTCTAATGAACTCGCACACCGAATCAGCGTATTCGTCAATATTTTCATCTGACGCAATACGAAACATGTCCCAGTCCACGTGATGGAAGCAGTCTTGGAGTGTGGAGTCAGCTTGGTCTGACCAGCGTTGGACAGACCTCAGCGTGGGAGCCTCTTGTTTAAGTTTCTGCCTGTAGGCAGGGATCAACAAAATGGAGTCGTGGTCAGCTTTTCCCGAAAGGGGGCGGGGCAGGGCCTTATATGCGTCGCGGAAGTTAGAGTAACAATGATCCAAGGTTTTACCACCCCTGGTTGCGCAATCGATATGCTGATAAAATTTAGGGAGTCTTGTTTTCAGATTAGCTTTGTTAAAATCCCCAGCTACAATGAATGCAGCCTCCGGATAAATGGTTTCCAGTTTGCAAAGAGTTAAATAAAGTTAGTTCAGAGCCATCGATGTGTCTGCTTGGGGGATATATACGGCTGTGATTATAATCGAAGAGAATTCTCTTGGAAGATAATGCGGTCTACATTTGATTGTGAGGAATTCTAAATCAGGTGAACAGAAGGATTTGAGTTCCTGTATGTTTCCTTCATCACACCATGTCTCGTTAGTCATGAGGCATACGCCCCGCCGCTCTTCTTACCAGAAAGATGTTTGTTTCTGTCGGGCGCGATGCGTGGAGAAACCCGTTGGCTGCACCGCATCGGATAGCGTCTTCCCAGTAAGCCATGTTTCCGTGAAGCAGAGAACATTGCAGTCTCTGATGTCCCTCTGGAATGCTACCCTTGCTCGGATTTCATCAACCTTGTTGTCAAGAGACTGGACATTGGCAAGAAGAATGCTGGGGAGTGGTGCGCGATGTGCCCTTGTCCGGAGTCTGACCAGAAGACCGCTACGTTTCCCTCTTTTTCGGAGTCGTTTTCTTGGGTCGCTGCATGCGATCCATTCCGTTGTCCTGTTTGTAAGGCAGAACACAGGATCCGCGTCGCGGAAAACATATTCTTGGTCGTACTGATGGTGAGTTGACGCTGATCTTATATTCAGTAGTTCTTCTCGACTGTATGTAATGAAACCTAAGATGACCTGGGGTACTAATGTAAGAAATAACACGTAAAAAAACAAAAAACTGCATAGTTTCCTAGGAACGCGAAGCGAGGTGGCCATCTCTGTCGGCCCCGGAAGTCCTCAACTCTGAGCCAAGAGAGACTGGCAGCGATGCAGTCAGTCTCTCCTCAACTCTGAGCCAAGAGAGACTGGCGGCATAGTATTTATATCAGCCCCTCTGATTACAATGAAGAGCAAGACGTGGCGCTTATTTCTGGACCAGCTGCAGCTTAACTAGGTCTTTCTTTTGCAGCACTGGACCACAATCAAGACAATACAAAAACTAGAGCCTGCAGGACTTGCTTTGTGGAGTGTGGTGTCAAAAAAGCAGAGCATCTCTTTATTACGGACAGACCTCTCCCCATCTCTTTATTACGGACAGACCTCTCCCAATCTCTTTATTACAGACAGACCTCTCCCCATCTCTTTATTACGGACAGACCTCTCCCCATCTCTTTATTACAGACAGACCTCTCCCAATCTCTTTATTACAGACAGAC
>NC_088410.1:91013554-91021054 GCF_034236695.1 Oncorhynchus nerka
GAGGACCCAACAGCGATTCAACAGAAACAGAGTCTTTTAATGTCCAAACAGGGAAAACATAAATCCTCAATCTTTACAGGAGATGTCCAAACAGGAAAACATAAATCCTCTATCTTTGCAGGAGAGTCCTCCTTCTAGTAGTAGAGGAGAATTGCAGGGCTAGCGGCAACAGACTGCAGGTCCCTCTGGGTAGGCGCGGGCCGTAGAGGACAGAGACACCTGCTCACACGCAGCATCTGATGAAGAGGCAGATTACGACAGGACGGGACAAGGGCAAAGCAAACAAGAATCCGACAAGGACAGAAGCAGAAACAGAGAGAGAAATAGAGACTTAATCAGAGGGCAAAAGAGGGGACAGGTGTGAGAGAGTAAACGAGGTCGTTAGGAGAATGAGGAACAGCTGGGAGCAGGAACGGAACGATAGAGAGAGAGTAACCTAATACGACCAGCAGGGGGAAACGAAGAGAAGGGAAAGCACAGGGACAAGACATAACATGACAGTACCCCCACTCACCGAGCGCCTCCTGGCGCACTCGAGGAGGAAACCTGGCGGCAACGGAGGAAATCATCGATCAGCGAACGGTCCAGCACGTCCCGAGATGGAACCCAACTCCTTTCCTCAGGACCGTAACCCTCCCAATCCACTAGGTACTGATGACCACGGCCCCGAGGACGCATGTCCATAATCTTCCGGACCCTGTAGATAGGTGCGCCCGACAAGGACGGGGGGAGACGAACGGGGCGCGAAGAAAAGGCTTGACACAGGAGACATGGAAGACCGGGTGGACGCGACGAAGATGTCGCGGAAGAAGAAGTCGCACTGCGACAGGATTAACGACCTGAGAAATACGGAACGGACCAATGAACCGCGGGGTCAACTTGTAGAAGCTGTCATAAGGGGAAGGTTACGAGTGGAGAGCCATACTCTCTGACCGCGACAATACCTAGGACTCTTAGTCCTACGCTTATTAGCGGCTCTCACAGTCTGCGCCCTATAACGGCAAAGTGCAGACCTGACCCTCTTCCAGGTGCGCTCACAACGTTGGACAAAAGCCTGAGCGGAGGGGACGCTGGACTCGGCGAGCTGGGACGAGAACAGAGGAGGCTGGTACCGAGGCTACTCTGAAAAGGAGATAGCCCGGTCGCAGACGAAGGAAGCGAGTTGTGAGCGTATTCTGCCCAGGGGTGCTGTTCTGCCCAAGACGCAGGGTTTCGAAAAGAAAGACTGCGTAAGATGCGACCAATCGTCTGATTGGCCCGTTCTGCTTGACCGTTAGACTGGGGTGAAAACCGGAAGAGAGACTGACGGAAGCCCCAATCAAACGGCAAAACTCCCTCCAAAATTGAGACGTGAATTGCGGACCCCTGTCCGAAACGGCGTCTGACGGAAGGCCATGAATTCTGAAAACATTCTCAATGATGATTTGTGCCGTCTCTTTAGCAGAAGGGAGTTTAGCGAGGGGAATAAAATGAGCCGCCTTAGAGAACCTATCGACAACCGTTAGAATAACAGTCTTCCCCGCTGACGAAGGAAGACCGGTAATAAAGTCTAAGGCGATGTGAGACCACGGTCGAGAGGGAATGGAAAGCGGTCTGAGACGGCCGGCAGGAGGAGAGTTACCGGACTTAGTCTGCGCGCAGTCCGAACAAGCAGCCACGAAACGACGCGTGTCACGCTCCTGAGTGGGCCACCAGAAACGCTGGCGAATAGAAGCAAGCGTACCCCGAACGCCGGGATGGCCGGCTAACTTTGCAGAGTGAGCCCACTGAAGAACGGCCAGACGAGTAGGAACGGGAACGAAAAGAAGGTTCCTAGGACAAGCGCGCGGCGACGGAGTGTGAGTGAGTGCTTGCTTTACCTGCCTCTCAATTCCCCAGACAGTCAACCCGACAACACGCCCCTCAGGGAGAATCCCCTCGGGGTCGGTGGAGGCTACTGAAGAACTGAAGAGACGGGACAAAGCATCAGGCTTGGTGTTCTTTGAGCCCGGACGATAAGAAATAACGAACTCAAACGAGCGAAAAACAGCGCCCAACGAGCCTGACGCGCATTAAGTCGTTTGGCAGAACGGATGTACTCAAGGTTCTTATGGTCAGTCCAAACGACAAAAGGAACGGTCGCCCCCTCCAACCACTGTCGCCATTCGCCTAGGGCTAAGCGGATGGCGAGCAGTTCGCGGTTTCCCACATCATAGTTACGTTCCGACGGCGACAGGCGATGAGAAAATACGCGCAAGGATGGACCTTATCGTCAGAATGGGAGCGCTGGGACAGAATGGCTCCCACGCCCACCTCTGACGCGTCAACCTCGACAATGAACTGTCTAGAGACGTCAGGTGTAACAAGGATAGGAGCGGATGTAAAACGCTTCTTGAGGAGATCAAAAGCTCCCTGGGCGGAAACGGACCACTTAAAGCACGTCTTGACAGAAGTAAGGGCTGTGAGAGGAGCTGCCACCTGACCGAAATTACGAATGAAACGACGATAGAAATTCGCGAAACCGAGAAAACGCTGCAGCTCGACACGTGACTTAGGGACGGGCCAATCACTGACAGCTTGGACCTTAGCGGAATCCATCTGAATGCCTTCAGCGGAAATAACAGAACCGAGAAATGTGACGGAGGAGACATGAAAAGCGCACTTCTCAGCCTTCACATAAAGACAATTCTCTAAAAGGCGCTGGAGGACACGTCGAACGTGCTGAACATGAATCTGGAGTGACGGTGAAAAAATCAGGATATCGTCAAGGTAAACGAAAACAAAGATGTTCAGCATGTCTCTCAGTACATCATTCACTAATGCCTGAAAGACAGCTGGAGCGTTAGCGAGACCGAACGGCAGAACCCGGTATTCAAAATGCCCTAACGGAGTGTTAAACGCCGTTTTCCACTCGTCCCCCTCCCTGATGCGCACGAGATGGTAAGCGTTACGAAGGTCCAACTTAGTGAAAAACCTGGCTCCCTGCAGGATCTCGAAGGCTGAAGACATAAGGGGAAGCGGATAACGATTCTTAACCGTTATGTCATTCAGCCCTCGATAATCCACGCAGGGGCGCAGGGTCCCGTCCTTTCTTAACAAAAAAACCCCGCTCCGGCGGGAGAGGAGGAAGGGACTACGGTACCGGCGTCGAGAGCTACAGACAAATAATCTTCGAGAGCCTTACGTTCGGGAGCCGACAGAGAGTATAGTCTACCCCGGGGGGAGTGGTACCCGGAAGGAGATCTATACTACAATCATACGACCGGTGAGGAGGAAGGGAGGTGGCCCTGGACCGACTGAAGACCGTGCGCAGATCATGATATTCCTCCGGCACCCCTGTCAAATCACCAGGCTCCTCCTGTGAAGAGGGGGCAGAAGAAACAGGAGGGATAGCAGACATTAAACATTTCACATGACAAGAGACGTTCCAGGAGAGGATAGAGTTACTAGACCAATTAATAGAAGGATTATGACACACTAGCCAGGGATGGCCCAAAACAACAGGTGTAAAAGGTGAACGAAAAATCAAAAAAGAAATGGTTTCGCTATGATTACCAGAGACAGTGAGGGTTAAAGGTAGCGTTTCACGCTGAATACTGGGGAGAGGACTACCATCCAAGGCGAACATGGCCGTGGGCTCCCCTAACTGTCTGAGAGGAATGTCATGTTCCCGAGCCCAGGCTTCGTCCATAAAACAGCCCTCCGCCCCAGAGTCTATCAAGGCACTGCAGGAAGCTGCCGAACCGGTCCAGCGTAGATGGACCGACAAGGTAGTACAGGATCTTGAAGGAGAGACCTGAGTAGTAGCGCTCACCAGTAGCCCTCCACTTACTGATGAGCTCTGGCTTTTACTGGACATGAAATGACAAAATGACCAGCGGAACCGCAATAGAGACAGAGGCGGTTGGTGATTCTCCGTTCCCTCTCCTTAGTCGAGATGCGAATACCCCCCAGCTGCATGGGCTCAGCACCTGAGCCACTGGAGGAAGATGGTAGTGATGCGGAGAGGGGGGAAACGGATAACGCGAGCTCTCTTCCACGAGCTCGGTGACGAAGATCTACCCGTCGTTCTATACGAATAGCGAGTTCAATCAAAGAATCCACGCTGGAAGGAACCTCCCGGGAGAGAATCTCATCCTTTACCTCCGCGTGGAGACCCTCCAGAAAACGAGCTAGCAACGCCGGCTCGTTCCAGTCACTGGAGGCAGCAAGAGTGCGAAACTCTATAGAGTAGTCCGTTATGGATCGATTCCCTTGACATAGGGAGGACAGGGCCCTGGAAGCTTCTTTCCCAAAAACTGAACGATCAAAAACCCGTATCATCTCCTCCTTAAAGTTCTGATACTGGTTAGTACACTCAGCCCTTGCCTCCCAGATTGCCGTGCCCCACTCACGAGCCCGTCCAGTAAGGAGAGATATGACGTAGGCGATACGAGCTGTACCCCTGGAGTACGTGTTGGGCTGGAGAGAGAACACAATATCACACTGGGTGAGGAACGAGCGGCATTCAGTGGGCTCCCCAGAGTAACACGGTGGGTTATTAATTCTGGGCTCCGGAGACTCGGAAGCCCTGGAAGTAGCCGGTGGATCGAGGCGGAGATTGTGAATATGTTTCGAGAGGTCGGAGACTTGGGCGGCCAGGGTCTCAACGGCATGTCGAGCAGCAGACAATTCCTGCTCGTGTCTGCCTAGCATCGCTCCCTGGATCTCGACGGCTGAGTAGAGAGGCTCCGAAGTCGCTGGGTCCATTCTTGGTCGGATTCTTCTGTTATGCGGGTGAGTGAGGACCCAACAGCGATTCAACAGAAACAGAGTCTTTTAATGTCCAAACAGGGAAAACATAAATCCTCAATCTTTACAGGAGATGTCCAAACAGGGAAAACATAAATCCTCTATCTTTGCAGGAGAGTCCTCCTTCTAGTAGTAGAGGAGAATTGCAGGGCTAGCGGCAACAGACTGCAGGTCCCTCTGGGTAGGCGCGGGCCGTAGAGGACAGAGACACCTGCTCACACGCAGCATCTGATGAAGAGGCAGATTACGACAGGACGGGACAAGGGCAAAGCAAACAAGAATCCGACAAGGACAGAAGCAGAAACAGAGAGAGAAATAGAGACTTAATCAGAGGGCAAAAGAGGGGACAGGTGTGAGAGAGTAAACGAGGTCGTTAGGAGAATGAGGAACAGCTGGGAGCAGGAACGGAACGATAGAGAGAGAGAGTAACCTAATACGACCAGCAGGGGGAAACGAAGAGAAGGGAAAGCACAGGGACAAGACATAACATGACAAGTATGATTCTTTTTGTTGGGATGTGGCGCATGGATTGTGAAGACTGCATAAAATGTATGTATGGTAATTACCTGTGTGCATGCATCTTTAGAGCTGTCAAATTCACAAGTAGCTCCCAGCATTACCCCTATAGGGGACATTGCCATTGGCTGCACAGGAGTCGCATTAACAGAAATCCCATGCAGCCTTGTTTAAAAGTTTGAACACTGGAATCTGACATGTAATCTACACCACAATTAGGATGCTGGTGATCCTCATTATTGAGATGAATGATTTTTCAATTTGAGCGTAATTATTTCTATATCGTCTAAACTTTCTTGTTCTGAACTTCTAACAGGAGATCGGCGGGTTTGGCTTCTTGGCAGCTGCTCACCTATTTGGCGACTCCAACGAAGTTCCACATCCAACACGGCCAAAACATCTGCTATGCCGACTATCACCGGTTAATAATGGATCTGTTTGAATCTAGGCCTTTATTTCTCTACATGTCCCATCTCCTTCCCTACATGCCCTTGGTTCACTTTCTACCCTCCCATCTTACCAACTCTACCCTCTACTCTTATCTTACCAACTCTACCCTCATCCTACCAACTCTACCCTCTACTCTTATCTTACCAACTCTACCCTCTACTCTTATCTTACCAACTCTACCCTCTACTCCTATCTTACCAACTCTACCCTCATCCTACCAACTCTACCCTCTACTCTTATCTTACCAACTCTACCCTCATCTTACCAACTCTACCCTCTTCTCCTATCTTACCAACTTTACCCTCATCTTACCAACTCTACCCTCATCTTACCAACTCTACCCTCTACTCTTATCTTACCAACTCTACCCTCATCCTACCAACTCTACCCTCTACTCTTATCTTACCAACTCTACCCTCATCCTACCAACTCTACCCTCATCTTACCAACTCTACCCTCTACTCTTATCTTACCAACTCTACCCTCATCTTACCAACTCTACCCTCTACTCCTATCTTACCAACTTTACCCTCATCTTACCAAATCTACCCTCATCTTACCAACTCTACCCTCTACTACTATCTTACCAACTCTACCCTCTATCTCTATATTACCAACTCTACCCTCTACTCTTATATTACCAACTCTACCCTCTATCTCTATATTACCAACTCTACCCTCTACTCTTATCTTACCAACTCTACCCTCTACTCTTATCTTACCAACTCTACCCTCTACTCTTATCTTACCAACTCTACCCTCTACTCTTATCTTACCAACTCTACCCTCTACTCTTATCTTACCAACTCTACCCTCTACTCCCATCTTACCAACTCTACCATCTACTCCTATCTTACCAACTCTACCCTCTACCCTCATCTTACCAACTCTACCATCTACTCCTATCTTACCAACTCTACCCTCTACCCTCATCCTACCATCTCTACCATCTACTCCTATCTTACCAACTCTACCCTCTACCCTCATCCTACCAACTCTACCATCTACCCTCATCTTACCAACTCTACCCTCTACTCTTATCTTACCAACTCTACCCTCATCTTACCAACTCTACCCTCTACTCTTATCTTATCAACTCTACCCTCATCTTACCAACTCTACCCTCTACTCTTATCTTACCAACTCTACCCTCTACCTTCTCCTACCTTCCTTCTCTCCAACTTTATCTATACAACTCTCCTTGCAGCAGTCTCTCTCCATCTTCTCCCTCCGTGTCCAGGGAAGCTTTCACATATCTGCCTCTCTCTCTCTCTCTCTCTCTCCCCCCCCTCTCTCTCCCCTCTCTCCCTCTCTCTCCCTCTCTCCCTCTCCCTCTCTCCCTCCCTCTCTCTCTCCCTCTCTCCCTCTCCCTCTCCCTCTCTCTCTCTCTCCCTCTCTCCCTCTCTCCATACCACAACTCCTACACTTCTCTTAGCCATGTATCTCCCTCCATAATTTATAGCAGCCTTTTAATGTGATCCTGGCCTGGCCGTGTGGACACCATACATTCTCCCAGAGACTGTACTTTTCTTGGATTACACTCAGACTCATATTTCCACAGCTTACTCTGTCTCTGTGGAGGACAGGGAAATCAGTTGTGTGAGTGTGCGAGTGTGTGTGTTTGTGCATGTTTGTGTGTTTCCTCCCACAGACGGACACAGTGGGTAGATGATTCACAGGACTGCAGTGCTCTATGGCACAGCACTGGGAGGACCACGGCCCCCTCTAGGGAGACGGGACAACACAGTCATCGGGGAGATGGAG